>NW_022045857.1:0-60498 GCF_003285905.1 Drosophila hydei
GACGATGACGATGACGATGACGATGACGATGACGATGACGATGACGATGACGATGACGATGACGATGACGATGACGATGACTATGACGATGACGATGACGATGACGATGACGATGACGATGATGACGATGACGATGACGATGACGATGACGATGACGATGACGATGACGATTACGATGACGATGACGATGACGATGACGATGACGATTACATGACGATGACGATGACGATGACGATGACGATGACTCGATGACGATGACCGACTTGACGATGACGATGACTATGACGATGACTATGACTATGACTATGACGATGACGATGACGATTACGATGACGATGACGCGATGACGATGACGATGACGATGACGATGACGATGACGATTACGATGACGATGACGATGACGATGACGATGACGATGACGATGACGATGACGATGAGACGATGACGATGACGATGACGATGACGATGACGATGACGATGACGATGACGATGACGATGACGATGACGATGACGATGACGAACGATGACGATGACGATGACGATGACGATGACGATGACGATGACGATGACGATGACGATGACGATACGATGACGATGACTATGACGATGACGATGACGATGACGATGACGATGACGATGACGATGACGATGGTTACGATGACGATGACGATGACGATGACGATGACGATGACGATTGACGATGACGATGACGATGACGATGATGACGATGACGATGACGATGATGACGATGACGATGACGATGACGATGACGATGACGATGACGATGACGATGACGATGACGATGACGATTACGATGACGATGACGATGACGATGACGATGACGATGACGATGACGATGACGATGACGATGACGATGACGATGACTATGACGATGACTATTACGATGACGATGACGATGACGATGACGATGACGATGACGATGACGATGACGAACGATGACGATGACGATGACGATGACGATGACGATGACGATGACGATGACGATGACGATGCGATGACGATGACGATGACGATGACGATTGAGAACGATGACGATGACGATTACGATGACGATGACGATGACGATGACGATGACGATGACGATGACGAAATGACGATGACGATGACGATGACGATGACGATGACGATGACGATGACGATGACGATGACGATGACGATGACGATGACGATGACGATGACGATGACGATGACGAATGACGATGACGATGACGATGACGATGACGATGACGATGACGATGACGATGACGATTACGATGACGATGACGATTACGATGACGATGACGATGACGATGACGATGACGATTACGATGACGATGACGATGACGATTACGATGACGATGACGATGACGATGACGATGACGATGACGATGACGATGACGATGACGATGACGATGACGATGACGATGACGATGACGATGACGATGACGATGACGATGACGATGACGATGACGATGACGATGACGATGACGTGACGATGACGATGACGATGACGATGACGATGACGATGACGATGACGATGACGATGACGATGACGATGACGATGACGATGACGATGACGATGACGATGGACGATGACGATGACGATGACGATGACGATGACGATGACGATGACGATGACGATGACGATGACGATGACGATGACGATGACGATGACGATGACGATGACGATGACGATGACGATGACGATGACGATGACGATGACGATGACGATGACGATGACGATTACGATGACGATGACGATGACGATGACGATGACGATGACGATGACGATACGATGACGATGACGATGACGATGACGATGACGATGACGATGACGATGACGATGACGATGACGATGACGATGACGATGACGATGACGATTACGATGACGATGACGATGACGATGACGATGACGATGACGATGACGATGACGATGACGATGACGATAACGATGACGATGACGATGACGATGACGATGACGATGACGATGACGATGACGATGACGATGACGATGACGATGACGATGACGATGACGATGACGATGACGATGACGATGACGATGACGATGACGATGACGATGACGATGACGATGACGATGACGATGACGATGACGATGACGATGACGATGACGATGACGATGACGATGACGATGACGATGACGATGACGATGACGATGACGATGACGATGACGATGACGATGACGATGACGATGACGATGACGATGACGATGACGATGACGATGACGATGACGATGACGATGACGATGACGATGACGATGACGATGACGATGACGATGACGATGACGATGACGATGACGATGACGATGACGATGACGATGACGATGACGATGACGATGACGATGACGATGTGACGATGACGATGACGATGACTATGACGATGACGATGACGATTACGATGATGATATACGATGACGATGACGATGACGATGACGATGACGATGACGATGACGATGACGATGACGATGACGATGACGAATGACGATGACGATGACGATGACGATGACGATGACGATGACGATGACGATGACGATGACGATGACGATGACGATGACGATGACGATGACGATGACGATGACGATGACGATGACGATGACGATGACGATGACGATGACGATGACGATGACTATGACGATGACGATGACGATGACGATGACGATGACGATGACGATGACGATGACGATGACGATGACGACGATGATGATGATGATGACGATGACGATGATGTATGACGATGACGATGATATGATGACGATGACGATGACGATGACGATGACGATGACGATGACGATGACGATGACGATGACGATGACGATGACGATGACGATGACGATGACGATGACGATGACGATGACGATGACGATGACGATGACGATGACGATGACGATGACGATGACGATGACGATGACGATGACGATGACGATGACGATGACGATACGATGACGATGACGATAATGACGATGACGATGACGATGACGATGACGATGACGATGACGATGACGATGACGATGACGATGACGATGACGATGACGATGACGATGACGATGACGATGACGATGACGATGACGATGACGATGACGATGACGATGACGATGACGATGACGATGACGATGACGATGACGATGACGATGACGATGACGATGACGATGACGATGACGATGACGATGACGATGACGATGACGATGACGATGACGATGACGATGACGATGACGATGACGATGACGATGACGATGACGATGACGATGATGATGATGATGATGATGATGACGATGACGATGACGATGACGATTATGATTTACGATGACTATGACGATGACGATGACGATGACGATGACGATGACGATGACGATGACGATGACGATTACGATGACGATGACGATGACGATGACGATGACGATGACGATGACGATGACGATGACGATGACGATGACGATGACGATGACGATGACGATGACGATGACGATGACGATGACGATGACGATGACGATGACGATGACGATGACGATGACGATGACGATGACGATGACGATGACGATGACGATGACGATGACGATGACGATGACGATGACGATGACGATACGACGATGACGATGACGATGACGATGACGATGACGATGACGATGACGATGACGATGACGATGACGATGACGATGACGATGACGATGACGATGACGATGACGATGAATGATGACGATGACGATGACGATGACGATGACGATGACGATGACGATGACGATGACGATTACGATGACGATGACGATGACGATGACGATGACGATGACGATGACACGATGACGATGACGATGACGATGACGATGACGATTGACGATGACGATGACGATGACGATGACGATGACGATGACGATGACGATGACGATGACGATGACGATGACGATGACGATGACGATGACGATGACGATGACGATGATACGATGACGATGACGATGACGATGACGATGACGATGACGATGACGATGACGATGACGATGACGATGACGATGACGATGACGATGACGATGACGATGACGATGACGATGACGATGACGATGACGATGACGATGACGATGACGATGACGATGACGATGACGATGACGATGACGATGACGATGACGATGACGATGACGATGACGATGACGATGACGATGACGATGACGATGACGATGACGATGACGATGACGATGACGATGACGATGACGATGACGATGACGATGACGATGACGATGACGATGACGATGAGACGATGACGATGACGATGACGATGACGATGACGATGACGATGACGATGACGATGACGATGACGATGACGATGACGATGACGATGACGATGACGATGACGATGACGATGACGATGACGATGACGATGACGATGACGATGACGATGACGATGACGATGACGATGACGATGACGATGACGATGACGATGACGATGACGATGACGATGACGATGACGATGACGATGACGATGACGATGACGATGACGATGACGATGACGATGACGATGACGATGACGATGACGATGACGATGACGATGACGATGACGATGACGATGACGATGACGATGACGATGACGATGACGATGACGATGACGATGACGATGACGATGACGATGACGATGACGATGACGATGACGATGACGATGACGATGACGATGACGATGACGATGACGATGACGATGACGATGACGATGACGATGACGATGACGATGACGATGACGATGACGATGACGATGACGATGACGATGACGATGACGATGACGATGACGATGACGATGACGATGACGATGACGATGACGATGACGATGACGATGACGATGACGATGACGATGACGATGACGATGACGATGACGATGACGATGACGATGACGATGACGATGATGATACGATGACGATGATTATGATGATGACGATGAATGATGACGATGACGATGACGATGACGATGACGATGACGATGACGATGACGATGACGATGACTGATGACGATGACTATGACGATGACGATGACGATGACGATGACGATGACGATGACGATGACGATACGAGATGACGATGACGATGACGATGACGATGACGATGACGATGACGATGACGATATGACGATGACGATGACGATGACGATGACGATGACGATGACGATGACGATGACGATGACGATGACGATGACGATGACGATGACGATGACGATGACGATGACGATGACGATGACGATGACGATGACGATGACGATGACGATGACGATGACGATGACGATGACGATGACGATGACGATGACGATGACGATGACGATGACGATGACGATGACGATGACGATGACGATGACGATGACGATGACGATGACGATGACGATGACGATGACGATGACGATGACGATGACGATGACGATGACGATGACGATGACGATGACGATGACGATGACGATGACGATGACGATGACGATGACGATGACGATGACGATGACGATGACGATGACGATGACGATGACGATGACGATGACGATGACGATGACGATGACGATGACGATGACGATGACGATGACGATGACGATGACGATGATGATGATGATGACGATGACGATGACGATGACGATGACGATGACGATGACGATGACGATGACGATGACGATGACGATGACGATGACGATGACGATGACGATGACGATGACGATGAGACGATGACGATGACGATGACGATGACGATGACGATGACGATGACGATGACGATGACGATGACGATGAGACGATGACGATGACGATGACGATGACGATGACGATGACGATGACGATGACGATGACGATGACGATGACGATGACGATGACGATGACGATGACGATGACGATGACGATGACGATGACGATGACGATGACGATGACGATGACGATGACGATGACGATGACGATGACGATGACGATGACGATGACGATGACGATGACGATGACGATGACGATGACGATGACGATGACGATGACGATGACGATGACGATGACGATGACGATGACGATGACGATGACGATGACGATGACGATGACGATGACGATGACGATGACGATGACGATGACGATGACGATGACGATGACGATGACGATGACGATGACGATGACGATGACGATGACGATGACGATGACGATGACGATGAGACGATGACGATGACGATGACGATGACGATGACGATGACGATGACGATGACGATGACGATGACGATGACGATGACGATGACGATGACGATGACGATGACGATGACGATGACGATGACGATGACGATGACGATGACGATGACGATGACGATGACGATGACGATGACGATGACGATGACGATGACGATGACGATGACGATGACGATGACGATGACGATGACGATGACGATGACGATGACGATGACGATGACGATGACGATGACGATGACGATGACGATGACGATGACGATGAGATACGATGACGATGACGATGACGATGACGATGACGATGACGATGACGATGACGATGACGATGACGATGACGATGACGATGACGATGACGATGACGATGACGATGACGATGACGATGACGATGACGATGACGATGACGATGACGATGACGATGACGATGACGATGACGATGACGATGACGATGACGATGACGATGACGATGACGATGACGATGACGATGACGATGACGATGACGATGACGATGACGATGACGATGACGATGATACGATGACGATGACGATGACGATGACGATGACGATGACGATGACGATGACGATGACGATGACGATGACGATGACGATGACGATGACGATGACGATGACGATGACGATGACGATGACGATGACGATGACGATGACGATGACGATGACGATGACGATGACGATGACGATGACGATGACGATGACGATGACGATGACGATGACGATGACGATGACGATGACGATGACGATGACGATGACGATGACGATGACGATGACGATGACGATGACGATGACGATGACGATGACGATGACGATGACGATGACGATGACGATGACGATGACGATGACGATGACGATGACGATGACGATGACGATGACGATGACGATGACGATGACGATGACGATGACGATGACGATGACGATGACGATGACGATGACGATGACGATGACGATGACGATGACGATGACGATGACGATGACGATGACGATGACGATGACGATGACGATGACGATGACGATGACGATGACGATGACGATGACGATGACGATGACGATGACGATGACGATGACGATGACGATGACGATGACGATGACGATGACGATGACGATGACGATGACGATGACGATGACGATGACGATGACGATGACGATGACGATGACGATGACGATGACGATGACGATGACGATGACGATGACGATGACGATGACGATGACGATGACGATGACGATGACGATGACGATGACGATGACGATGACGATGACGATGACGATGATGACGATGACGATGACGATGACGATGACGATGACGATGACGATGACGATGACGATGACGATGACGATGACGATGACGATGACGATGACGATGACGATGACGATGACGATGACGATGACGATGACGATGACGATGACGATGACGATGACGATGACGATGACGATGACGATGACGATGACGATGACGATGACGATGACGATGACGATGACGATGACTGACGATGACGATGACGATGACGATGACGATGACGATGACGATGACGATGATGACGATGACGATGACGATGACGATGACGATGACGATGACGATGACGATGACGATGACGATGACGATGACGATGACGATGACGATGACGATGACGATGACGATGACGATGACGATGACGATGACGATGACGATGACGATGACGATGACGATGACGATGACGATGACGATGACGATGACGATGACGATGACGATGACGATGACGATGACGATGACGATGACGATGACGATGACGATGACGATGACGATGACGATGACGATGACGATGACGATGACGATGACGATGACGATGACGATGACGATGACGATGACGATGACGATGACGATGACGATGACGATGACGATGACGATGACGATGACGATGACGATGACGATGACGATGACGATGACGATGACGATGACGATGACGATGACGATGACGATGACGATGACGATGACGATGACGATGACGATGACGATGACGATGACGATGACGATGACGATGACGATGACGATGACGATGACGATGACGATGACGATGACGATGACGATGACGATGACGATGACGATGACGATGACGATGACGATGACGATGACGATGACGATGACGATGACGATGACGATGACGATGACGATGACGATGATGATGACGATGACGATGACGATGACGATGACGATGACGATGACGATGACGATGACGATGACGATGACGATGACGATGACGATGACGATGACGATGACGATGACGATGACGATGACGATGACGATACGATGACGATGACGATGACGATGACGATGACGATGACGATGACGATGACGATGACGATGACGATGACGATGACGATGACGATGACGATGACGATGACGATGACGATGACGATGACGATGACGATGACGATGACGATGACGATGACGATGACGATGACGATGACGATGACGATGACGATGACGATGACGATGACGATGACGATGACGATGACGATGACGATGACGATGATGATGATGACGATGACTGACGATGACGATGACGATGACGATGACGATGACGATGACGATGACGAGACGATGACGATGACGATGACGATGACGATGACGATGACGATGACGATGACGATGACGATGACGATGACGATGACGATGACGATGACGATGACGATGACGATGACGATGACGATGACGATGACGATGACGATGACGATGACGATGACGATGACGATGACGATGACGATGACGATGACGATGACGATGACGATGACGATGACGATGACGATGACGATGACGATGACGATGACGATGACGATGACGATGACGATGACGATGACGATGACGATGACGATGACGATGACGATGACGATGACGATGACGATGACGATGACGATGACGATGACGATGACGATGACGATGACGATGACGATGACGATGACGATGACGATGACGATGACGATGACGATGACGATGACGATGACGATGACGATGACGATGACGATGACGATGACGATGACGATGACGATGACGATGACGATGACGATGACGATGACGATGACGATGACGACGATGACGATGACGATGACGATGACGATGACGATGACGATGACGATGACGATGACGATGACGATGACGATGACGATGACGATGACGATGACGATGACGATGACGATGACGATGACGATGACGATGACGATGACGATGACGATGACGATGACGATGACGATGACGATGACGATGACGATGACGATGACGATGACGATGACGATGACGATGACGATGACGATGACGATGACGATGACGATGACGATGACGATGACGATGACGATGACGATGACGATGACGATGACGATGACGATGACGATGACGATGACGATGACGATGACGATGACGATGACGATGACGATGACGATGACGATGACGATGACGATGACGATGACGATGACGATGACGATGACGATGACGATGACGATGACGATGACGATGACGATGACATGATGACGATGACGATGACGATGACGATGACGATGACGATGACGATGACGATGACGATGACGATGACGATGACGATGACGATGACGATGACGATGACGATGACGATGACGATGACGATGACGATGACGATGACGATGACGATGACGATGACGATGACGATGACGATGACGATGATGATGACGATGACGATGACGATGACGATGACGATGACGATGACGATGACGATGACGATGACGATGACGATGACGATGACGATGACGATGACGATGACGATGACGATGACGATGACGATGACGATGACGATGACGATGACGATGACGATGACGATGACGATGACGATGACGATGACGATGACGATGACGATGACGATGACGATGACGATGACGATGACGATGACGATGACGATGACGATGACGATGACGATGACGATGACGATGACGATGACGATGACGATGACGATGACGATGACGATGACGATGACGATGACGATGACGATGACGATGACGATGACGATGACGATGACGATGACGATGACGATGACGATGACGATGACGATGACGATGACGATGACGATGACGATGACGATGACGATGACGATGACGATGACGATGACGATGACGATGACGATGACGATGACGATGACGATGACGATGACGATGACGATGACGATGACGATGACGATGACGATGACGATGACGATGACGATGACGATGACGATGACGATGACGATGACGATGACGATGACGATGACGATGACGATGACGATGACGATGACGATGACGATGACGATGACGATGACGATGACGATGACGATGACGATGACGATGACGATGACGATGACGATGACGATGACGATGACGATGACGATGACGATGACGATGACGATGACGATGACGATGACGATGACGATGACGATGACGATGACGATGACGATGACGATGACGATGACGATGACGATGACGATGACGATGACGATGACGATGACGATGACGATGACGATGACGATGACGATGATACGATGACGATGACGATGACGATGACGATGACGATGACGATGACGATGACGATGACGATGACGATGACGATGACGATGACGATGACGATGACGATGACGATGACGATGACGATGACGATGACGATGACGATGACGATGACGATGACGATGACGATGACGATGACGATGACGATGACGATGACGATGACGATGACGATGACGATGACGATGACGATGACGATGACGATGACGATGACGATGACGATGACGATGACGATGACGATGACGATGACGATGACGATGACGATGACGATGACGATGACGATGACGATGACGATGACGATGACGATGACGATGACGATGACGATGACGATGACGATGACGATGACGATGACGATGACGATGACGATGACGATGACGATGACGATGACGATGACGATGACGATGACGATGACGATGACGATGACGATGACGATGACGATGACGATGACGATGACGATGACGATGACGATGACGATGACGATGACGATGACGATGACGATGACGATGACGATGACGATGACGATGACGATGACGATGACGATGACGATGACGATGACGATGACGATGACGATGACGATGACGATGACGATGACGATGACGATGACGATGACGATGACGATGACGATGACGATGACGATGACGATGACGATGACGATGACGATGACGATGACGATGACGATGACGATGACGATGACGATGACGATGACGATGACGATGACGATGACGATGACGATGACGATGACGATGACGATGACGATGACGATGACGATGACGATGACGATGACGATGACGATGACGATGACGATGACGATGACGATGACGATGACGATGACGATGACGATGACGATGACGATGACGATGACGATGACGATGACGATGACGATGACGATGACGATGACGATGACGATGACGATGACGATGACGAGACGATGACGATGACGATGACGATGACGATGACGATGACGATGACGATGACGATGACGATGACGATGACGATGACGATGACGATGACGATGACGATGACGATGACGATGACGATGACGATGACGATGACGATGACGATGACGATGACGATGACGATGACGATGACGATGACGATGACGATGACGATGACGATGACGATGACGATGACGATGACGATGACGATGACGATGACGATGACGATGACGATGACGATGACGATGACGATGACGATGACGATGACGATGACGATGACGATGACGATGACGATGACGATGACGATGACGATGACGATGACGATGACGATGACGATGACGATGACGATGACGATGACGATGACGATGACGATGACGATGACGATGACGATGACGATGACGATGACGATGACGATGACGATGACGATGACGATGACGATGACGATGACGATGACGATGACGATGACGATGACGATGACGATGACGATGACGATGACGATGACGATGACGATGACGATGACGATGACGATGACGATGACGATGACGATGACGATGACGATGACGATGACGATGACGATGACGATGACGATGACGATGACGATGACGATGACGATGACGATGACGATGACGATGACGATGACGATGACGATGACGATGACGATGACGATGACGATGACGATGACGATGACGATGACGATGACGATGACGATGACGATGACGATGACGATGACGATGACGATGACGATGACGATGACGATGACGATGACGATGACGATGACGATGACGATGACGATGACGATGACGATGACGATGACGATGACGATGACGATGACGATGACGATGACGATGACGATGACGATGACGATGACGATGACGATGACGATGACGATGACGATGACGATGACGATGACGATGACGATGACGAACGATGACGATGACGATGACGATGACGATGACGATGACGATGACGATGACGATGACGATGACGATGACGATGACGATGACGATGACGATGACGATGACGATGACGATGACGATATGACGATGACGATGACGATGACGATGACGATGACGATGACGATGACGATGACGATGACGATGACGATGACGATGACGATGACGATGACGATGACGATGACGATGACGATGACGATGACGATGACGATGACGATGACGATGACGATGACGATGACGATGACGATGACGATGAGATGACGATGACGATGACGATGACGATGACGATGACGATGACGATGACGATGACGATGACGATGACGATGACGATGACGATGACGATGACGATGACGATGACGATGACGATGACGATGACGATGACGATGACGATGACGATGACGATGACGATGACGATGACGATGACGATGACGATGACGATGACGATGACGATGACGATGACGATGACGATGACGATGACGATGACGATGACGATGACGATGACGATGACGATGACGATGACGATGACGATGACGATGACGATACGATGACGATGACGATGACGATGACGATGACGATGACGATGACGATGACGATGACGATGACGATGACGATGACGATGACGATGACGATGACGATGACGATGACGATGACGATGACGATGACGATGACGATGACGATGACGATGACGATGACGATGACGATGACGATGACGATGACGATGACGATGACGATGACGATGACGATGACGATGACGATGACGATGACGATGACGATGACGATGACGATGACGATGACGATGACGATGACGATGACGATGACGATGACGATGACGATGACGATGACGATGACGATGACGATGACGATGACGATGACGATGACGATGACGATGACGATGACGATGACGATGACGATGACGATGACGATGACGATGACGATGACGATGACGATGACGATGACGATGACGATGACGATGACGATGACGATGACGATGACGATGACGATGACGATGACGATGACGATGACGATGACGATGACGATGACGATGACGATGACGATGACGATGACGATGACGATGACGATGACGATGACGATGACGATGACGATGACGATGACGATGACGATGACGATGACGATGACGATGACGATGACGATGACGATGACGATGACGATGACGATGACGATGACGATGACGATGACGATGACGATGACGATGACGATGACGATGACGATGACGATGACGATGACGATGACGATGACGATGACGATGACGATGACGATGACGATGACGATGAATGATGACGATGACGATGACGATGACGATGACGATGACGATGACGATGACGATGACGATGACGATGACGATGACGATGACGATGACGATGACGATGACGATGACGATGACGATGACGATGACGATGACGATGACGATGACGATGACGATGACGATGACGATGACGATGACGATGACGATGACGATGACGATGACGATGACGATGACGATGACGATGACGATGACGATGACGATGACGATGACGATGACGATGACGATGACGATGACGATGACGATGACGATGACGATGACGATGACGATGACGATGACGATGACGATGACGATGACGATGACGATGACGATGACGATGACGATGACGATGACGATGACGATGACGATGACGATGACGATGACGATGACGATGACGATGACGATGACGATGACGATGACGATGACGATGACGATGACGATGACGATGACGATGACGATGACGATGACGATGACGATGACGATGACGATGACGATGACGATGACGATGACGATGACGATGACGATGACGATGACGATGACGATGACGATGACGATGACGATGACGATGACGATGACGATGACGATGACGATGACGATGACGATGACGATGACGATGACGATGACGATGACGATGACGATGACGATGAGACGATGACGATGACGATGACGATGACGATGACGATGACGATGACGATGACGATGACGATGACGATGACGATGACGATGACGATGACGATGACGATGACGATGACGATGACGATGACGATGACGATGACGATGACGATGACGATGACGATGACGATGACGATGACGATGACGATGACGATGACGATGACGATGACGATGACGATGACGATGACGATGACGATGACGATGACGATGACGATGACGATGACGATGACGATGACGATGACGATGACGATGACGATGACGATGACGATGACGATGACGATGACGATGACGATGACGATGACGATGACGATGACGATGACGATGACGATGACGATGACGATGACGATGACGATGACGATGACGATGACGATGACGATGACGATGACGATGACGATGACGATGACGATGACGATGACGATGACGATGACGATGACGATGACGATGACGATGACGATGACGATGACGATGACGATGACGATGACGATGACGATGACGATGACGATGACGATGACGATGACGATGACGATGACGATGACGATGACGATGACGATGACGATGACGATGACGATGACGATGACGATGACGATGACGATGACGATGACGATGACGATGACGATGACGATGACGATGACGATGACGATGACGATGACGATGACGATGACGATGACGATGACGATGACGATGACGATGACGATGACGATGACGATGACGATGACGATGACGATGACGATGACGATGACGATGACGATGACGATGACGATGACGATGACGATGACGATGACGATGACGATGACGATGACGATGACGATGACGATGACGATGACGATGACGATGACGATGACGATGACGATGACGATGACGATGACGATGACGATGACGATGACGATGACGATGACGATGACGATGACGATGACGATGACGATGACGATGACGATGACGATGACGATGACGATGACGATGACGATGACGATGACGATGACGATGACGATGACGATGACGATGACGATGACGATGACGATGACGATGACGATGACGATGACGATGACGATGACGATGACGATGACGATGACGATGACGATGACGATGACGATGACGATGACGATGACGATGACGATGACGATGACGATGACGATGACGATGACGATGACGATGACGATGACGATGACGATGACGATGACGATGACGATGACGATGACGATGACGATGACGATGACGATGACGATGACGATGACGATGACGATGACGATGACGATGACGATGACGATGACGATGACGATGACGATGACGATGACGATGACGATGACGATGACGATGACGATGACGATGACGATGACGATGACGATGACGATGACGATGACGATGACGATGACGATGACGATGACGATGACGATGACGATGACGATGACGATGACGATGACGATGACGATGACGATGACGATGACGATGACGATGACGATGACGATGACGATGACGATGACGATGACGATGACGATGACGATGACGATGACGATGACGATGACGATGACGATGACGATGACGATGACGATGACGATGACGATGACGATGACGATGACGATGACGATGACGATGACGATGACGATGACGATGACGATGACGATGACGATGACGATGACGATGACGATGACGATGACGATGACGATGACGATGACGATGACGATGACGATGACGATGACGATGACGATGACGATGACGATGACGATGACGATGACGATGACGATGACGATGACGATGACGATGACGATGACGATGACGATGACGATGACGATGACGATGACGATGACGATGACGATGACGATGACGATGACGATGACGATGACGATGACGATGACGATGACGATGACGATGACGATGACGATGACGATGACGATGACGATGACGATGACGATGACGATGACGATGACGATGACGATGACGATGACGATGACGATGACGATGACGATGACGATGACGATGACGATGACGATGACGATGACGATGACGATGACGATGACGATGACGATGACGATGACGATGACGATGACGATGACGATGACGATGACGATGACGATGACGATGACGATGACGATGACGATGACGATGACGATGACGATGACGATGACGATGACGATGACGATGACGATGACGATGACGATGACGATGACGATGACGATGACGATGACGATGACGATGACGATGACGATGACGATGACGATGACGATGACGATGACGATGACGATGACGATGACGATGACGATGACGATGACGATGACGATGACGATGACGATGACGATGACGATGACGATGACGATGACGATGACGATGACGATGACGATGACGATGACGATGACGATGACGATGACGATGACGATGACGATGACGATGACGATGACGATGACGATGACGATGACGATGACGATGACGATGACGATGACGATGACGATGATGACGATGACGATGACGATGACGATGACGATGACGATGACGATGACGATGACGATGACGATGACGATGACGATGACGATGACGATGACGATGACGATGACGATGACGATGACGATGACGATGACGATGACGATGACGATGACGATGACGATGACGATGACGATGACGATGACGATGACGATGACGATGACGATGACGATGACGATGACGATGACGATGACGATGACGATGACGATGACGATGACGATGACGATGACGATGACGATGACGATGACGATGACGATGACGATGACGATGACGATGACGATGACGATGACGATGACGATGACGATGACGATGACGATGACGATGACGATGACGATGACGATGACGATGACGATGACGATGACGATGACGATGACGATGACGATGACGATGACGATGACGATGACGATGACGATGACGATGACGATGACGATGACGATGACGATGACGATGACGATGACGATGACGATGACGATGACGATGACGATGACGATGACGATGACGATGACGATGACGATGACGATGACGATGACGATGACGATGACGATGACGATGACGATGACGATGACGATGACGATGACGATGACGATGACGATGACGATGACGATGACGATGACGATGACGATGACGATGACGATGACGATGACGATGACGATGACGATGACGATGACGATGACGATGACGATGACGATGACGATGACGATGACGATGACGATGACGATGACGATGACGATGACGATGACGATGACGATGACGATGATGACGATGACGATGACGATGACGATGACGATGACGATGACGATGACGATGACGATGACGATGACGATGACGATGACGATGACGATGACGATGACGATGACGATGACGATGACGATGACGATGACGATGACGATGACGATGACGATGACGATGACGATGACGATGACGATGACGATGACGATGACGATGACGATGACGATGACGATGACGATGACGATGACGATGACGATGACGATGACGATGACGATGACGATGACGATGACGATGACGATGACGATGACGATGACGATGACGATGACGATGACGATGACGATGACGATGACGATGACGATGACGATGACGATGACGATGACGATGACGATGACGATGACGATGACGATGACGATGACGATGACGATGACGATGACGATGACGATGACGATGACGATGACGATGACGATGACGATGACGATGACGATGACGATGACGATGACGATGACGATGACGATGACGATGACGATGACGATGACGATGACGATGACGATGACGATGACGATGACGATGACGATGACGATGACGATGACGATGACGATGACGATGACGATGACGATGACGATGACGATGACGATGACGATGACGATGACGATGACGATGACGATGACGATGACGATGACGATGACGATGACGATGACGATGACGATGACGATGACGATGACGATGACGATGACGATGACGATGACGATGACGATGACGATGACGATGACGATGACGATGACGATGACGATGACGATGACGATGACGATGACGATGACGATGACGATGACGATGACGATGACGATGACGATGACGATGACGATGACGATGACGATGACGATGACGATGACGATGACGATGACGATGACGATGACGATGACGATGACGATGACGATGACGATGACGATGACGATGACGATGACGATGACGATGACGATGACGATGACGATGACGATGACGATGACGATGACGATGACGATGACGATGACGATGACGATGACGATGACGATGACGATGACGATGACGATGACGATGACGATGACGATGACGATGACGATGACGATGACGATGACGATGACGATGACGATGACGATGACGATGACGATGACGATGACGATGACGATGACGATGACGATGACGATGACGATGACGATGACGATGACGATGACGATGACGATGACGATGACGATGACGATGACGATGACGATGACGATGACGATGACGATGACGATGACGATGACGATGACGATGACGATGACGATGACGATGACGATGACGATGACGATGACGATGACGATGACGATGACGATGACGATGACGATGACGATGACGATGACGATGACGATGACGATGACGATGACGATGACGATGACGATGACGATGACGATGACGATGACGATGACGATGACGATGACGATGACGATGACGATGACGATGACGATGACGATGACGATGACGATGACGATGACGATGACGATGACGATGACGATGACGATGACGATGACGATGACGATGACGATGACGATGACGATGACGATGACGATGACGATGACGATGACGATGACGATGACGATGACGATGACGATGACGATGACGATGACGATGACGATGACGATGACGATGACGATGACGATGACGATGACGATGACGATGACGATGACGATGACGATGACGATGACGATGACGATGACGATGACGATGACGATGACGATGACGATGACGATGACGATGACGATGACGATGACGATGACGATGACGATGACGATGACGATGACGATGACGATGACGATGACGATGACGATGACGATGACGATGACGATGACGATGACGATGACGATGACGATGACGATGACGATGACGATGACGATGACGATGACGATGACGATGACGATGACGATGACGATGACGATGACGATGACGATGACGATGACGATGACGATGACGATGACGATGACGATGACGATGACGATGACGATGACGATGACGATGACGATGACGATGACGATGACGATGACGATGACGATGACGATGACGATGACGATGACGATGACGATGACGATGACGATGACGATGACGATGACGATGACGATGACGATGACGATGACGATGACGATGACGATGACGATGACGATGACGATGACGATGACGATGACGATGACGATGACGATGACGATGACGATGACGATGACGATGACGATGACGATGACGATGACGATGACGATGACGATGACGATGACGATGACGATGACGATGACGATGACGATGACGATGACGATGACGATGACGATGACGATGACGATGACGATGACGATGACGATGACGATGACGATGACGATGACGATGACGATGACGATGACGATGACGATGACGATGACGATGACGATGACGATGACGATGACGATGACGATGACGATGACGATGACGATGACGATGACGATGACGATGACGATGACGATGACGATGACGATGACGATGACGATGACGATGACGATGACGATGACGATGACGATGACGATGACGATGACGATGACGATGACGATGACGATGACGATGACGATGACGATGACGATGACGATGACGATGACGATGACGATGACGATGACGATGACGATGACGATGACGATGACGATGACGATGACGATGACGATGACGATGACGATGACGATGACGATGACGATGACGATGACGATGACGATGACGATGACGATGACGATGACGATGACGATGACGAGACGATGACGATGACGATGACGATGACGATGACGATGAACGATGACGATGACGATGACGATGACGATGACGATGACGATGACGATGACGATGACGATGACGATGACGATGACGATGACGATGACGTCAGGTCAGGTCATCGTCCCTATAGTCAAAGCTTTCTGTTAGACAGTCACTTCATATATAGCAATCAGCTTTTGTTAGTCAGTTATTTCATATATAACAATCAGCTTTTTGTCAGTCAGTGATATATAGGAATCAGCTTTTGTCAGTCAGTCACTTCATATATAGCAATCCGCTTTTTCTCAGTCAGTTAATTCATATATAGCAATCAGCTTTTTTGTCAGTCGGTCATTTCCTATATAGCAATCAGCTTTTTGTCAGTCAGTCATTTTATATATAGCAATCAGCTTTTTCTGTCAGTTAATTCATATATAGCAATCAGCTTTTTGTCAGTCGGTCATTTCCTATATAGCAATCATCTTTTTGTCAGTCAGTCACTTCATATGTAGCAATCAGCCTTTTGTCAGTCAGTCAATTCATATACAGCAATCAGCTTTTTGTCAGTCTCTTCATATATAGCAATCAGCTTTTTGTCAGTCATTTATATCATTTATAGCAATAAGCTTTCTGTCAGTCAGTCACTTCATATATAGCAATCAGCTTTTTGTCAGTCAGTCATTTCATATATAGCAATCAGCTTTTTGTCAGTCAGTCATATTTTTTATAGCAATCAGCTTTTTGTCTGTCAGTCGTATTATTTATAGCAATCAGCTTTCTGTCAGTTAGTCACTTCATATATAGCAATCAGCTTTTTGTCAGTGAGTCAATTCATATATAGCAATCAGCTGTTTGTCAGTCAGTCACTTCATATATAGCAATCAGCTTTTTGTCAGTCAGTCATATATAGCAATCAGCTTTTTGTCAGTCAGTCAATTCATATATAGCAATCAGCTTTTTGTCAGTCAGTCACTTCATATATAGCAATCAGCTTTTTGTCAGTCAGTCAATTCATATATAGCAATCAGCTTTTTGTCAGTCATTTATATCATTTATAGCAATCAGCTTTTTGTCTGTCAGTCGTATTATTTATAGCAATCAGCTTTTGTCAGTCAGTCACTTCATATATAGCAATCAGCTTTTTGTCAGTCAGTCATATCATATATAGCAATCATCTTTTTGTCAGTCAGTTATATATAGCAATCAGCTTTTTGTCAGTCAGTGATATATAGCAATCAGCTTTTGTCAGTCAGTCACTTCATATATAGCAATCAGCTTTTTGTCAGTCAGTCACTTCATATATAGCAATCAGCTTTTTGTCAGTCAGTCATATATAGCAATCAGCTTTTTGTCAGTCACTCACTTTATGTATAGAAATCAGCTTTTTGTCAGTCAGTCAGATTTTTTTGACGATTGACCTTTGACCCTTTTCATTTGAACATTTCAATGACCATAACACATGAACCAAAACCGATGAGCAATGATTCATGACGCACATTTTAAGTTCCAATAAAATTGTCAAAATATATGACAAAACAAAACAAATGAACTAAAAAAACTAATAAACAAGTTAAATATACAAAATCAATTGAACCAGTAAAAATAATCCAGTTCAAATAAAAATGTTAATGATATATGTAAATGAATTTAGTAAAATAAAATAAAATAAACAGTTCAAATAAAAATGTCAAATGACAAATTTTGATGAATTTGATTAAATAAACTACTTTGAATGAACAACATTAAACGAACTATAATAAACTAATTTCAAAAATACAAGTTCAAATGAACTAGTGAAAATAAACCTAATCTACCGTTTTCTAAAGACCATTGAACAAATTAAAATGAACCAGTTCAACAACAACAAGTTAAATTAAGTAGATCTACTTAACTAAATTAAATAAACCAATTAAAATAATTTGGTTCTATTAAAATAGGCCAAATGAACAAAACTAAAAAAATTAATTAGTTCAAATAAACTGTCTCAGTGATTTAACATAAAATATGTCAAATGGCATAGGTAAATAAACTTGTTTAAATAAACTAGTTTGAATGAATTACGACATGATAAAAAAAGGTCAAATAAACAATTTAAATTTACAAAATCAATTGAACCAGTTAAAATAATTAATAATTGATTAGTTAAATAAACTAATAATAAATTAGTGAAATTGACTAGTAAAAATAAACAAATCTACCGTTCCAGTGAACAAAATTAAATGTATTGATTAATACGATTTAGCTTTTTGTCAGTCAGTCACTTCATATATAGCAATCAGCTTTTTGTCAGTCAGTCATTTATATAGGTGTTTATATAGTGATATATAGGAATCAGCTTTTGTCAGTCAGTCACTTCATATATAGCAATCAGCTTTTTCTCAGTCAGTTAATTCATATATAGCAATCAGCTTTTTGTCAGTCGGTCATTTCCTATATAGCAATCAGCTTTTTGTCAGTCAGTCACTTCACATATAGCAATCAGCTTTTTGTCAGTCACTTCATATATAGCAATCAGCTTTTTGTCAGTCATTTATATCATTTATAGCAATCAGCTTTTTGTCAGTCAGTCACTTCATATATAGCAATCAGCTTTTTCTCAGTCAGTTAATTCATATATAGCAATCAGCTTTTTGTCAGTCGGTCATTTCCTATATATCAATCAGCTTTTTGTCAGTCAATCATTTCATAAATAGCAATCAGCTTTTTGTCAGTCAGTCATATTATTTATAGCAATCAGCTTTTTGTCTGTCAGTCGTATTATTTATAGCAATCAGCTTTTTGTCAGTCAGTCACTTCATATATAGCAATCAGCTTTTTGTCAGTCAGTCAATTCATATATAGCAATCAGCTTTTTGTCAGTCATGTATATCATTTATAGCAATCAGCTTTTTGTCTGTCAGTCGTATTATTTATAGCAATCAGCTTTTGTCAGTCAGTCACTACATATATGGCAATCAGCTTTTTGTCAGTCGGTCATTTCATATATAGCACTCAGCTTTTTGTCAGTCAGTCATATTATTTATAGCAATCAGCTTTTTGTCTGTCAGTCGTATTATTTATAGCAATCAGCTTTCTGTCAGTTAGTCACTTCACATATAGCAATCAGCTTTCTGTCAGTCAGTCACTTCATATATGGCAATCAGCTTTTTCTCAGTCAGTTAATTCATATATAGCAATCAGCTTTTTGTCAGTCGGTCATTTCCTATATATCAATCAGCTTTTTGTCAGTCAATCATTTCATAAATAGCAATCAGCTTTTTGTCAGTCAGTCATATTATTTATAGCAATCAGCTTTTTGTCTGTCAGTCGTATCATTTATAGCAATCAGCTTTTGTCAGTCAGTCACTTCATATATAGCAATCAGCTTTTTGTCAGTCAGTCATATCATATATAGCAATCATCTTTTTGTCAGTCAGTTATATATAGCAATCAGCTTTTTGTCAGTCAGTGATATATAGCAATCAGCTTTTGTCAGTCAGTCACTTCATATATAGCAATCAGCTTTTTGTCAGTCAGTCACTTCATATATAGCAATCAGCTTTTTGTCAGTCAGTCATATATAGCAATCAGCTTTTTGTCAGTCACTCACTTTATGTATAGAAATCAGCTTTTTGTCAGTCAGTCAGATTTTTTTGACGATTGACCTTTGACCCTTTTCATTTGAACATTTCAATGACCATAACACATGAACCAAAACCGATGAGCAATGATTCATGACGCACATTTTAAGTTCCAATAAAATTGTCAAAAATATATGACAAAACAAAACAAATGAACTAAAAAAACTAATAAACAAGTTAAATATACAAAATCAATTGAACCAGTAAAAATAATCCAGTTCAAATAAAAATGTTAATGATATATGTAAATGAATTTAGTAAAATAAAATAAAATAAACAGTTCAAATAAAAATGTCAAATGACAAATTTTGATGAATTTGATTAAATAAACTACTTTGAATGAACAACATTAAACGAACTATAATAAACTAATTTCAAAAATACAAGTTCAAATGAACTAGTGAAAATAAACCTAATCTACCGTTTTCTAAAGACCATTGAACAAATTAAAATGAACCAGTTCAACAACAACAAGTTAAATTAAGTAGATCTACTTAACTAAATTAAATAAACCAATTAAAATAATTTGGTTCTATTAAAATAGGCCAAATGAACAAAACTAAAAAAAATTAATTAGTTCAAATAAACTGTCTCAGTGATTTAACATAAAATATGTCAAATGGCATAGGTAAATAAACTTGTTTAAATAAACTAGTTTGAATGAATTACGACATGATAAAAAAAAGGTCAAATAAACAATTTAAATTTACAAAATCAATTGAACCAGTTAAAATAATTAATAATTGATTAGTTAAATAAACTAATAATAAATTAGTGAAATTGACTAGTAAAAATAAACAAATCTACCGTTCCAGTGAACAAAATTAAATGTATTGATTAATACGATTTAGCTTTTTGTCAGTCAGTCACTTCATATATAGCAATCAGCTTTTTGTCAGTCAGTCATTTATATAGGTGTTTATATAGTGATATATAGGAATCAGCTTTTGTCAGTCAGTCACTTCATATATAGCAATCAGCTTTTTCTCAGTCAGTTAATTCATATATAGCAATCAGCTTTTTGTCAGTCGGTCATTTCCTATATAGCAATCAGCTTTTTGTCAGTCAGTCACTTCACATATAGCAATCAGCTTTTTGTCAGTCACTTCATATATAGCAATCAGCTTTTTGTCAGTCATTTATATCATTTATAGCAATCAGCTTTTTGTCAGTCAGTCACTTCATATATGGCAATCAGCTTTTTCTCAGTCAGTTAATTCATATATAGCAATCAGCTTTTTGTCAGTCGGTCATTTCCTATATATCAATCAGCTTTTTGTCAGTCAATCATTTCATAAATAGCAATCAGCTTTTTGTCAGTCAGTCATATTATTTATAGCAATCAGCTTTTTGTCTGTCAGTCGTATTATTTATAGCAATCAGCTTTTTGTCAGTCAGTCACTTCATATATAGCAATCAGCTTTTTGTCAGTCAGTCAATTCATATATAGCGATCAGCTTTTTGTCAGTCATGTATATCATTTATAGCAATCAGCTTTTTGTCTGTCAGTCGTATTATTTATAGCAATCAGCTTTTGTCAGTCAGTCACTACATATATGGCAATCAGCTTTTTGTCAGTCGGTCATTTCATATATAGCACTCAGCTTTTTGTCAGTCAGTCATATTATTTATAGCAATCAGCTTTTTGTCTGTCAGTCGTATTATTTATAGCAATCAGCTTTCTGTCAGTTAGTCACTTCACATATAGCAATCAGCTTTCTGTCAGTCAGTCACTTCATATATGGCAATCAGCTTTTTCTCAGTCAGTTAATTCATATATAGCAATCAGCTTTTTGTCAGTCGGTCATTTCCTATATATCAATCAGCTTTTTGTCAGTCAATCATTTCATAAATAGCAATCAGCTTTTTGTCAGTCAGTCATACAATTTATAGCAATCAGCTTTTTGTCTGTCAGTCGTATTATTTATAGCAATCAGCTTTTTGTCAGTCAGTCACTTCATATATAGCAATCAGCTTTTTGTCAGTCAGTCAATTCATATATAGCGATCAGCTTTTTGTCAGTCATGTATATCATTTATAGCAATCAGCTTTTTGTCTGTCAGTCGTATTATTTATAGCAATCAGCTTTTGTCAGTCAGTCACTACATATATGGCAATCAGCTTTTTGTCAGTCGGTCATTTCATATATAGCACTCAGCTTTTTGTCAGTCAGTCATATTATTTGTAGCAATCAGCTTTTTGTCTGTCAGTCGTATTATTTATAGCAATCAGCTTTCTGTCAGTTAGTCACTTCACATATAGCAATCAGCTTTTTGTCAGTCAATCATTTCATATATAGCAATCAGCTTTTTGTCAGTCAGTCATATTATTTATAGCAATCAGCTTTTTGTCTGTCAGTCGTATTATTTATAGCAATCAGCTTTTTGTCAGTCAGTCACTTCATATATAGCAATCAGCTTTTTGTCAGTCAGTCAATTCATATATAGCAATCAGCTTTTTGTCTGTCAGTCATATCATATATAGCAATCATCTTTTTGTCAGTCAGTCATATATACTAATCAGATTTTGTCAGTCAGTCACTTCATATATAGCAATCAGCTTTTTCTCAGTCAGTTAATTCATATATAGCAATCAGCTTTTTGTCAGTCGGTCATTTCCTATATAGCAATCAGCTTTTTGTCAGTCAGTCACTTCATATATAGCAATCAGCTTTTTGTCAGTCACTTCATATATAGCAATCAGCTTTTTGTCAGTCATTTATATCATTTATAGCAATCAGCTTTTTGTCAGTCAGTCACTACATATATAGCAATCAGCTTTTTGTCAGTCGGTCATTTCATATATAGCACTCAGCTTTTTGTCAGTCAGTCATATTATTTATAGCAATCAGCTTTTTGTCTGTCAGTCGTATTATTTATAGCAATCAGCTTTCTGTCAGTTAGTCACTTCACATATAGCAATCAGCTTTTTGTCAGTCAGTCAATTCATATATAGCAATCAGCTTTTTGTCAGTCAGTCACTTCATATATAGCAATCAGCTTTTTGTCAGTCAGTCAATTCATATATAGCAATCATCTTTTTGTCAGTCAGTCACTTCATATATAGCAATCAGCTTTCTGTCAGTTAGTCACTTCACATATAGCAATCAGCTTTTTGTCAGTCAGTCAATTCATATATAGGAATCAGCTTTTGTCAGTCAGTCACTTCTTATATAGCAATCAGCTTTTTCTCAGTCAGTTAATTCATATATAGCAATCAGCTTTTTGTCAGTCGGTCATTTCCTATATAGCAATCAGCTTTTTGTCAGTCAGTCAGTACATATATAGCAATCAGCTTCATCTCAGTCAGTTAATTCATATATAGCAATCAGCTTTTTGTCAGTCGGTCATTTCCTATATATCAATCAGCTTTTTGTCAGTCAATTCATATATATCAATCAGCTTTTTGTCAGTCAATTCATATATAGCAATCAGCTTTTTGTCAGTCAGTCACTTCATATATAACAATCAGCTTTTTGTCAATCAGTCACTGTCAGTCAGTCACTTCATATATAGCAATCAGCTTTTTGTCAGTCACTTCATATATAGCAATCAGCTTTTTGTCAGTCATTTATATCATTTATAGCAATCAGCTTTTTGTCAGTCAGTCACTACATATATGGCAATCAGCTTTTTGTCAGTCGGTCATTTCATATATATAGCACTCAGCTTTTTGTCAGTCAGTCATATTATTTATAGCAATCAGCTTTTTGTCTGTCAGTCGTATTATTTATAGCAATCAGCTTTCTGTCAGTTAGTCACTTCACATATAGCAATCAGCTTTTTGTCAGTCAGTCAATTCATATATAGCAATCAGCTTTTTGTCAGTCAGTCACTTCATATATAGCAATCAGCTTTTTGTCAGTCAGTCATTTATATAGGTGTTTATATAGTGATATATAGGAATCAGCTTTTGTCAGTCAGTCACTTCTTATATAGCAATCAGCTTTTTCTCAGTCAGTTAATTCATATATAGCAATCAGCTTTTTGTCAGTCGGTCATTTCCTATATAGCAATCAGCTTTTTGTCAGTCAGTCAGTACATATATAGCAATCAGCTTCATCTCAGTCAGTTAATTCATATATAGCAATCAGCTTTTTGTCAGTCGGTCATTTCCTATATATCAATCAGCTTTTTGTCAGTCAATTCATATATATCAATCAGCTTTGTGTCAGTCAATTCATATATAGCAATCAGCTTTTTGTCAGTCAGTCACTTCATATATAACAATCAGCTTTTTGTCAATCAGTCACTTCATATATGGCAATCAGCTTTTTCTCAGTCAGTTAATTCATATATAGCAATCAGCTTTTTGTCAGTCAGTAACTTCATATATAACAATCAGCTTTTTGTCAATCAGTCACTTCATATATGGCAATCAGCTTTTTCTCATTCAGTTAATTCATATATAGCAATCAGCTTTTTGTCAGTCGGTCATTTCCTATATAGCAATCAGCTTTTTGTCAGTCAATCATTTCATATATAGCAATCAGCTTTTTGTCAGTCAGTCATATTATTTATAGCAATCAGCTTTTTGTCTGTCAGTCGTATTATTTATAGCAATCAGCTTTTTGTCAGTCAGTCACTTCATATATAGCAATCAGCTTTTTGTCAGTCAGTCAATTCATATATAGCGATCAGCTTTTTGTCAGTCATGTATATAATTTATAGCAATCAGCTTTTTGTCTGTCAGTCGTATTATTTATAGCAATCAGCTTTTGTCAGTCAGTCACTTCATATATAGCAATCAGCTTTTTGTCAGTCAGTCATATCATATATAGCAATCATCTTTTTGTCAGTCAGTCATATATAGCAATCAGCTTTTTGTCAGTCAGTGATATATAGCAGTCAGCTTTTGTCAGTCAGTCACTTCATATATAGCAATCAGCTTTTTGTCAGTCAGTCATATCATATATAGCAATCATCTTTTTGTCAGTCAGTCATATATGGCAATCAGCTTTTTCTCAGACAGGTAATTCATATATAACAATCAGCTTTTTGTCAATCAGTCACTTCATATATAGCAATCAGCTTTTTGTCAGTCAGTCACTTCAGATATAGCAATCAGCTTTTTGTCAGTCAGTCACTTCATGTATAGAAATCAGCTTTTTGTCATTCAGTCAGATTTTTTTTGACGATTGACCTTTGACCCTTTTCATTTGAACATTTCAATGACCATAACCCATGAACCAAAACCGATGAGCAATGAGTCATGACGCATAACACATGAACCATGAGTCATGACCCATAAACATAATGACCCATGATCTATTATCCATAACCCATGACTTGACACATGACCTTTGACCTTTGATCTTTGACCTTTGGCTTTTGACCGTTGACCCTTGACCTTAAACCTTTGACATTTGACCTTTGACCTTTGAACTTCGATTTTTGAACTTATTCATAACAATATAAAACTAGTTCAAATAAACAACTTTAAACTACCTATTTAAAGCAAACTGTTAAAATGATTAGTTCAAATAAAATAGATCAAATGACGAAACAATAACTTGTGAAAATAACTAGTTTGAATGAATAACTTTTAACGACATGATCAAATGAACTAGCTCAAATAAAAAAGTTTAGTGTACAAAATCAATTGAACCATTTAAAATAATCCAGTTAAAGTAACAATGTCAGTTAATTCATATATAGCAATCAGCTTTTTGTCAGTCGGTCATTTCCTATATATCAATCAGCTTTTTGTCAGTCAATTCATATATAGCAATCAGCTTTTTGTCAGTCAGTCACTTCATATATAACAATCAGCTTTTTGTCAATCAGTCACTTCATATATGGCAATCAGCTTTTTCTCAGGTTAATTCATATATAGCAATCAGCTTTTTGTCAGTCGGTCATTTCCTATATAGCAATCAGCTTTTTGTCAGTCAATCATTTCATTTATAGCAATCAGCTTTTTGTCAGTCAGTCATATTATTTATAGCAATCAGCTTTTTGTCTGTCAGTCGTATTATTTATAGCAATCAGCTTTTTGTCAGTCAGTCACTTCATATATAGCAATCAGCTTTTTGTCAGTCAGTCAATTCATATATAGCGATCAGCTTTTTGTCAGTCATGTATATCATTTATAGCAATCAGCTTTTTGTCTGTCAGTCGTATTATTTATAGCAATCAGCTTTTGTCAGTCAGTCACTTCATATATAGCAATCGGCTTTTTGTCAGTCAGTCATATCATATATAGCAATCATCTTTTTGTCAGTCAGTCATATATAGCAATCAGCTTTTTGTCAGTCAGTGATATATAGCAGTCAGCTTTTGTCAGTCAGTCATGACCCATAAACATAATGACCCATGATCTATTATCCATAACCCATGACTTGACACATGACCTTTGACCTTTGATCTTTGACCTTTGGCTTTTGTCCGTTGACCTTTGACCTTAAACCTTTGACATTTGACCTTTGACCTTTGAACTTCGATTTTTAAACTTATTCATAACAATATAAAACTAGTTCAAATAAACAACTTTAAACTACCTATTTAAAGCAAACTGTTAAAATGATTAGTTCAAATAAAATAGATCGAATGACGAAACAATAACTTGTGAAAATAACTAGTTTGAATGAATAACTTTTAACGACATGATCAAATGAACTAGCTCAAATAAAAAAGTTTAGTGTACAAAATCAATTGAACCATTTAAAATAATCCAGTTAAAGTAACAATGTAGAATGACATAAGTAAATGCATTTGTTTAAATGCTAATTTGAATGGCTAACTTTAATGCATGAATAACTTTAATTAACAAATTTAAATAAACAAGTTTTTCAAAAATACAACTTTAAATAAACTAGTAAAATAAACAAAATCTACCAATCTACCATTAACAAAATCTACCAGTTTCAGGGAACAAAGTCAAATGTATTGCTCAAAATGATCCAGTACTAATAAACTAGGTCAAATTAACAAAATTCAAAAATTTTAAATAAAGTAGTTTAAATTAACTAGTTAAAATAATTAAATAATTAAATGAGCTTGTATAAATTAACTAACTATAAACGGACTAGATCAAATTAAAAATATCAAATAAACAAGTTTTTCAGAAATACTAGATTAAATAAACCAGTTTTAATGAACTCGATGCAATATTTGAAATATTTTAAGAGAAATAGTTAAATTAACTAGTTTAGATAAACTAATTAGAAGCACAAAATCAAATGAATCAATTACAGATCAAATAAATCAAATAAATAAATCATCTTTTAACTGGATTATTGAACTAGTTCATTTGAAAGAGGTAATATGAACTATTTCTAAAAATTGTTTATTTGCACTTTCTCATGACAACCAATTTATTTAAACTTATTTATTTGATTTATTTCATTTGAACAAGTTCATTTAATTTGGTTCAGTTAACCTATTTTATTTAAATGGAACATTGCTCTGATTAATTTGATTTTCAACATTTAACTAGTTTATTAAAACAGTTCATTTACTTTTGTCGTTTGACCTATTATATTTAACTAAATTATTTCATTTTCGAATAATTAATTTTGAACGACTTGATCAAATGAACTGAAAAACTAATAAACAAAATCAATTGAACCAGTTAAAATAATCCAGTTCAAATAAAAATTTTAATGATATATTTAAATGAATTCAGTAAAATAAAATAAAATAAACAGTTCAAGTAAAAACGTCAAATGACAAATTTAAATGAATTTGATTAAATAAACTACTTTGAATGAACAACATTAAACGAACTATAATAAACTAATTCAAAAGTAACAGGGTTTTAAAAAATACAAGTTCAAATGAAATAGTGAAAATAAACCAAATCACCCGTTTTCTAAAGACCATTGAACAAATTAAAATGAACCAGTTCAATAAACATGTTAAATTAAGTAGATCTACTTAACTAGATAAAATAAACCAATTACAATAATTCGGTTCTATTAAAATAGGCCAAATGAACAAAACTAAATAAATTAAGATGAACTAGTTCGAATAATTAATCTTGAACGACTTGATCAAATGAACTGAAAAACTAATAAACAAAATCAATTGAACCAGTAAAAATAATCCAGTTGAAATAAAAATGTTAATGATATATGTAAATGAATTTAGTAAAATAAAATAAAATAAACAGTTCAAATATAAATGTCAAATGACAAATTTTAATGAATTTAATTAAACAAACTACTTTGAATGAACAACATTAAACGAACTATAATAAACTAATTCAAAGAAATAGGTTTTTCAAAAATACAAGTTCAAATGAACTAGTGAAAATAAACTACTAATAATTAATTAGTGAAATTGACTAGTAAAAATAAACAAATCTACCGTTCCAGTGAACAAAATTAAATGTATTGATTAATACGATTTAGTTAAAACGAACTGGTTCTATTGACGTGGTTTATTTGAACTAGTTCATATTATCAGGCTCATGAAATAGTTAAATTAACTAGTTTAGATAAACTAATTAGAAGCACAAAATCAAATGAATCAATTACAGATCAAATAAATCAAATAAATAAATCATCTTTTAACTGGATTATTGAACTAGTTCATTTGAAAGAGGTAATATGAACTATTTCTAAAAATTGTTTATTTGCACTTTCTCATGACAACCAATTTATTTAAACTTATTTATTTGATTTATTTCATTTGAACAAGTTCATTTAATTTGGTTCAGTTAACCTATTTATTTAAATGGAACATTGCTCTGATTAATTTGATTTTCAACATTTAACTAGTTTATTAAAACAGTTCATTTACTTTTGTCGTTTGACCTATTATATTTGAACTAAATTATTTCACTAGTTTATTAAATTAGGTTGTTTAAATTTGATTTTTTTAAACTAATTTTCTTTTACTAGTTCATTTGAACTGAATCAATTATTTGAAATCTAATTTTTTAATAAAACATGAACCAGTTCGAAATGACAAAATAAAAAGTTTTAATGAACTTTTTATAATCAAATAAATAAATTGTACAAGTAAAATTGTCAAAAATATGCCTAAACAAAACTAAATAAATTAACTAGTTAAATAATCTGTTTAATTGATTTAAAATATGTCAAATGACAAAAGTAAATAAACTTTTTCAGATGAACTAGTTCGAATAATTAATTTTGAACGACTTGATCAAATGAACTGAAAAACTAATAAACAAAATCAATTGAACCAGTTAAAATAATCCAGTTCAAATAAAAATTTTAATGATATATTTAAATGAATTCAGTAAAATAAAATAAAATAAACAGTTCAAGTAAAAACGTCAAATGACAAATTTAAATGAATTTGGTTAAATAAACTACTTTGAATGAACAACATTAAACGAACTATAATAAACTAATTCAAAAGTAACAGGGTTTTAAAAAATACAAGTTCAAATGAAATAGTGAAAATAAACCAAATCAACCGTTTTCTAAAGACCATTGAACAAATTAAAATGAACCAGTTCAATAAACATGTTAAATTAAGTAGATCTACTTAACTAGATAAAATAAACCAATTACAATAATTCGGTTCTATTAAAATAGGCCAAATGAACAAAACTAAATAAATTAAGATGAACTAGTTCGAATAATTAATCTTGAACGACTTGATCAAATGAACTGAAAAACTAATAAACAAAATCAATTGAACCAGTAAAAATAATCCAGTTGAAATAAAAATGTTAATGATATATGTAAATGAATTTAGTAAAATAAAATAAAATAAACAGTTCAAATATAAATGTCAAATGACAAATTTTAATGAATTTAATTAAACAAACTACTTTGAATGAACAACATTAAACGAACTATAATAAACTAATTCAAAAGAAATAGGTTTTTCAAAAATACAAGTTCAAATGAACTAGTGAAAATAAACTACTAATAATTAATTAGTGAAATTGACTAGTAAAAATAAACAAATCTACCGTTCCAGTGAACAAAATTAAATGTATTGATTAATACGATTTAGTTAAAACGAACTGGTTCTATTGACGTGGTTTATTTGAACTAGTTCATATTATCAGGCTCATGAACTATTTGATATGAATTAGGTCATTAAAATGTGTTAAACTACAATTAAAATAGTTCTTTTAACTGGATTATTGAACTAGTTCATTTGAAAGAGGTAATATGAACTATTTCTAAAAATTGTTTATTTGCACTTTCTCATGACAACCAATTTATTTAAACTTATTTATTTGATTTATTTCATTTGAACAAGTTCATTTAATTTGGTTCAGTTAACCTATTTTATTTAAAATGGAACATTGCTCTGATTAATTTGATTTTGAACATTTAACTAGTTTATTAAAACAGTTTATTTACTTTTGTCGTTTGACCTATTCTATTTGAACTAAATTATTTCACTAGTTTATTTAATTAGGTTGTTTAAATTTGATTTTTTTAAACTAATTTTCTTTTACTAGTTCATTTGAACTGAATCAATTTTTTGAAATCTAATTATTTAATAAAACATGATCCAGTTCGAAATGACAAAATAAAAAGCTTTAATGATTTTTTTATAATCAAATAAATAATTTGTACTAGTAAAATTGTCAAAAATATATGCCTAAACAAAACTAAATAAATTAACTAGTTAAATAATCTGTTTAATTGATTTAAAATATGCCAAATGACAAAAGTAAATAAACTTTTTCAGATGAACTAGTTCGAATAATTAATTTCGAACGACTTGATCAAATGAACTGAAAAACTAATAAACAAAATCAATTGAACCAGTTAAAATAATCCAGTTCAAATAAAAATTGTAATGATATATTTAAATGAATTTAGTAAAATAAAATAAAATAAACAGTCCAAGTAAAAATGTCAAATGGCAAATTTAAATGAATTTGATTAAATAAACTACTTTGAACAACATTAAATGAACTATAATAAACTAATTCAAAAGTAACAGGGTTTTAAAAAATACAAGTTCAAATGAAATAGTGAAAATAAACCAAATCTACCGTTTTCTAAAGACCATTGAACAAATTAAAATGAACCAGTTCATTAAACGAACTATAATAAACTAATTCAAAAGAAATAGGTTTTTCAAAAATACAAGTTCAAATGAACTAGTGAAAATAACCAAATCTACCGTTTTCTAAAGACCATTGAACAAATTAAAATGAACCAGTTCAATAAACAATTTAAATTAAGTAGATCTACTTAACTAGATTAAATAAACCAATTAAAATAATTCGGTTCTATTAAAATAGGCCAAATGAACAAAACTAAATAAATAAAGAAATAGGTTTTTCAAAAATACAAGTTCAAATGAACTAGTGAAAATAAACCAAATCTACCGTTTTCTAAAGACCATTGAACAAATTAAAATGAACCAGTTCAATAAACAAGTTAAATTAAGTAGATCTACTTAACTAGATTAAATAAACCAATTAAAATAATTCGGTTCTATTAAAATAGGCCAAATGAACAAAACTAAATAAATTAAGTTCCAATAAAATTGTCAAAAATATATGCCAAAACAAAACTAAATAAATAAACTAGTTAAATAAACTGTTAAATTGATTTAAAATAGGCCAAATGACAAAAGTAAATAAACTTGTTTAGATGAACTAGTTCAAATAAATAATTTTGAACGACTTGATCAAATGAACTAAAAAATTAATAAACAAGTTAAATGTACAAAATCAATTGAGCCAGTAAAAATAATCCAGTTCAAATAAAAATGTTAATGATATATGTAAATGAATTTAGTAAAATAAAATAAAATAAACAGTTCAAATATAAATGTCAAATGACAAATTTTAATGAATTTAATTAAACAAACTACTTTGAATGAACAACATTAAACGAACTATAATAAACTAATTCAAAAGAAATAGGTTTTTCAAAAATACAAGTTCAAATGAACTAGTGAAAATAAACTACTAATAATTAATTAGTGAAATTGACTAGTAAAAATAAACAAATCTACCGTTCCAGTGAACAAAATTAAATGTATTGATTAATACGATTTAGTTAAAACGAACTGGTTCTATTGACGTGGTTTATTTGAACTAGTTCATATTATCAGGCTCATGAAATAGTTAAATTAACTAGTTTAGATAAACTAATTAGAAGCACAAAATCAAATGAATCAATTACAGATCAAATAAATCAAATAAATAAATCATCTTTTAACTGGATTATTGAACTAGTTCATTTGAAAGAGGTAATATGAACTATTTCTAAAAATTGTTTATTTGCACTTTCTCATGACAACCAATTTATTTAAACTTATTTATTTGATTTATTTCATTTGAACAAGTTCATTTAATTTGGTTCAGTTAACCTATTTTATTTAAATGGAACATTGCTCTGATTAATTTGATTTTCAACATTTAACTAGTTTATTAAAACAGTTCATTTACTTTTGTCGTTTGACCTATTATATTTGAACTAAATTATTTCACTAGTTTATTAAATTAGGTTGTTTAAATTTGATTTTTTTAAACTAATTTTCTTTTACTAGTTCATTTGAACTGAATCAATTATTTGAAATCTAATTTTTTAATAAAACATGAACCAGTTCGAAATGACAAAATAAAAAGTTTTAATGAACTTTTTATAATCAAATAAATAAATTGTACAAGTAAAATTGTCAAAAATATGCCTAAACAAAACTAAATAAATTAACTAGTTAAATAATCTGTTTAATTGATTTAAAATATGTCAAATGACAAAAGTAAATAAACTTTTTCAGATGAACTAGTTCGAATAATTAATTTTGAACGACTTGATCAAATGAACTGAAAAACTAATAAACAAAATCAATTGAACCAGTTAAAATAATCCAGTTCAAATAAAAATTTTAATGATATATTTAAATGAATTCAGTAAAATAAAATAAAATAAACAGTTCAAGTAAAAACGTCAAATGACAAATTTAAATGAATTTGGTTAAATAAACTACTTTGAATGAACAACATTAAACGAACTATAATAAACTAATTCAAAAGTAACAGGGTTTTAAAAATACAAGTTCAAATGAAATAGTGAAAATAAACCAAATCAACCGTTTTCTAAAGACCATTGAACAAATTAAAATGAACCAGTTCAATAAACATGTTAAATTAAGTAGATCTACTTAACTAGATAAAATAAACCAATTACAATAATTCGGTTCTATTAAAATAGGCCAAATGAACAAAACTAAATAAATTAAGATGAACTAGTTCGAATAATTAATCTTGAACGACTTGATCAAATGAACTGAAAAACTAATAAACAAAATCAATTGAACCAGTAAAAATAATCCAGTTGAAATAAAAATGTTAATGATATATGTAAATGAATTTAGTAAAATAAAATAAAATAAACAGTTCAAATATAAATGTCAAATGACAAATTTTAATGAATTTAATTAAACAAACTACTTTGAATGAACAACATTAAACGAACTATAATAAACTAATTCAAAAGAAATAGGTTTTTCAAAAATACAAGTTCAAATGAACTAGTGAAAATAAACTACTAATAATTAATTAGTGAAATTGACTAGTAAAAATAAACAAATCTACCGTTCCAGTGAACAAAATTAAATGTATTGATTAATACGATTTAGTTAAAACGAACTGGTTCTATTGACGTGGTTTATTTGAACTAGTTCATATTATCAGGCTCATGAACTATTTGATATGAATTAGGTCATTAAAATGTGTTAAACTACAATTAAAATAGTTCTTTTAACTGGATTATTGAACTAGTTCATTTGAAAGAGGTAATATGAACTATTTCTAAAAATTGTTTATTTGCACTTTCTCATGACAACCAATTTATTTAAACTTATTTATTTGATTTATTTCATTTGAACAAGTTCATTTAATTTGGTTCAGTTAACCTATTTTATTTAAAATGGAACATTGCTCTGATTAATTTGATTTTGAACATTTAACTAGTTTATTAAAACAGTTTATTTACTTTTGTCGTTTGACCTATTCTATTTGAACTAAATTATTTCACTAGTTTATTTAATTAGGTTGTTTAAATTTGATTTTTTTAAACTAATTTTCTTTTACTAGTTCATTTGAACTGAATCAATTTTTTGAAATCTAATTATTTAATAAAACATGATCCAGTTCGAAATGACAAAATAAAAAGCTTTAATGATTTTTTTATAATCAAATAAATAATTTGTACTAGTAAAATTGTCAAAAATATATGCCTAAACAAAACTAAATAAATTAACTAGTTAAATAATCTGTTTAATTGATTTAAAATATGCCAAATGACAAAAGTAAATAAACTTTTTCAGATGAACTAGTTCGAATAATTAATTTCGAACGACTTGATCAAATGAACTGAAAAACTAATAAACAAAATCAATTGAACCAGTTAAAATAATCCAGTTCAAATAAAAATTGTAATGATATATTTAAATGAATTTAGTAAAATAAAATAAAATAAACAGTCCAAGTAAAAATGTCAAATGGCAAATTTAAATGAATTTGATTAAATAAACTACTTTGAACAACATTAAATGAACTATAATAAACTAATTCAAAAGTAACAGGGTTTTAAAAAATACAAGTTCAAATGAAATAGTGAAAATAAACCAAATCTACCGTTTTCTAAAGACCATTGAACAAATTAAAATGAACCAGTTCATTAAACGAACTATAATAAACTAATTCAAAAGAAATAGGTTTTTCAAAAATACAAGTTCAAATGAACTAGTGAAAATAACCAAATCTACCGTTTTCTAAAGACCATTGAACAAATTAAAATGAACCAGTTCAATAAACAATTTAAATTAAGTAGATCTACTTAACTAGATTAAATAAACCAATTAAAATAATTCGGTTCTATTAAAATAGGCCAAATGAACAAAACTAAATAAATAAAGAAATAGGTTTTTCAAAAATACAAGTTCAAATGAACTAGTGAAAATAAACCAAATCTACCGTTTTCTAAAGACCATTGAACAAATTAAAATGAACCAGTTCAATAAACAAGTTAAATTAAGTAGATCTACTTAACTAGATTAAATAAACCAATTAAAATAATTCGGTTCTATTAAAATAGGCCAAATGAACAAAACTAAATAAATTAAGTTCCAATAAAATTGTCAAAAATATATGCCAAAACAAAACTAAATAAATAAACTAGTTAAATAAACTGTTAAATTGATTTAAAATAGGCCAAATGACAAAAGTAAATAAACTTGTTTAGATGAACTAGTTCAAATAAATAATTTTGAACGACTTGATCAAATGAACTAAAAAATTAATAAACAAGTTAAATGTACAAAATCAATTGAGCCAGTAAAAATAATCCAGTTCAAATAAAAATGTTAATGATATATGTAAATGAATTTAGTAAAATAAAATAAAATAAACAGTTCAAATATAAATGTCAAATGACAAATTTTAATGAATTTGATTAAACAAACTACTTTGAATGAATTATTAAACGAACTATAATAAACTAATTCAAAAGAAATAGGTTTTTCAAAAAAAACAAGTTCAAATGAACTAGTGAAAATAAACCAAATCTACCGTTTTCTTAAGACCATTGAACAAATTAAAATGAACCAGTTCAATAAACAAGTTAAATTAAGTAGGTCTACTTAACTAGATTAAATAAACCAATTATTCAAAAGAAATAGGTTTTTCAAAAATACAAGTTCAAATGAACTAGTAAAAATAAACCAAATCTACCGTTTTCTAAAGACCATTGAACAAATTAAAATGAACCAGTTCAATAAACAAGTTAAATTAAGTAGATCTACTTAACTAGATTAAATAAACCAATTAAAATAATTCGGTTCTATTAAAATAGGCCAAATGAACAAAACTAAATAAATTAAGTTCCAATAAAATGGTCAAAAATATATGGCAAAACAAAACTAAATAAATAAACTAGTTAAATAAACTGTTAAATTGATTTAAAATAGGCCAAATGACAAAAGTAAATAAACTTGTTTAGATGAACTAGTTCGAATAAATAATTTTTAACGGCTTGATCAAATGAACTAAAAAACTAATAAACAAGTTCAATGTACAAAATCAATTGAGCCAGTAAAAATAATCCAGTTCAAATAAAAATGTTAATGATATATGTAAATGAATTTAGTAAAATAAAATAAAATAAACAGTTCAAATATAAATGTCAAATGACAAATTTTAATGAATTTGATTAAACAAACTACTTTGAATGAACATTATTAAACGAACTATAATAAACTAATTCAAAAGAAATAGGTTTTTCAAAAAAAAAACAAGTTCAAACGAACTAGTGAAAATAAACCAAATCTACCGTTTTCTTAAGACCATTGAACAAATTAAAATGAACCAGTTCAATAAACAAGTTAAATTAAGTAGATCTACTTAACTAGATTAAATAAACCAATTATTCAAAAGAAATAGGTTTTTCAAAAATACAAGTTCAAATGAACTAGTGTAAATAAACCAAATCTACCGTTTTCTAAAGACCATTGAACAAATTAAAATGAACCAGTTCAATAAACAAGTTAAATTAAGTAGATCTACTTAACTAGATTAAATAAACCAATTATTCAAAAGAAATAGGTTTTTAAAAATACAAGTTCAAATGAACTAGTGTAAATAAACCAAATCTACCGTTTTCTAAAGACCATTGAACAAATTAAAATGAACCAGTTCAATAAACAAATTAAATTGAGTAGATCTACTTAACTAGAGTAAATAAACCAATTAAAATAATTTGGTTCTATTAAAATAGGCCAAATGAACAAAACTAAAAAAATTAATTAGTTCAAATCAACTGTTTCAGTGATTTAACATAAAATATGTCAAATGGCATAGGTAAATAAACTTGTTTAAATAAACTAGTTTCAATGAATTACATGATCAAAAAAAAGGTCAAAAAACAATTTAAATTTACAAAATCAATTAAACCAGTTAAAATAATTAATAATTGATTAGTTAAAATAAACTAATAATTAATTAGTGAAATTGATAAAAATAAACAAATCTACCGTTCCAGTGAACAAAATTAAATGTATTGATTAATACGATTTAGTCAAAACAAACTGGTTCTATTGACGTGGTTTATTTGAACTAGTTCATATTATCAGGCTCATAAACTATTTGATATGAATTAGGTCATTAAAATGTGTTAAACTACAATTAAATTAGTTCTTATAACTGGATTATTGAACTAGTTCATTTGAAAGAGGTAATATGAACTATTTCTAAAAATTGTTTATTTGCACTTTCTCATGACAACCAATTTATTTAAACTTATTTATTTGATTTATTTCATTTGAACAAGTTCATTTAATTTGGTTCAGTTACCTATTTTATTTAAAATGGAACATTGCTCTGATTAAATTGATTTTGAACATTTAACTAGTTTATTAAAACAGTTTATTTACTTTTGACGTTTGACCTATTCTATTTGAACTAAATTATTTCACTAGTTTATTTAATTAGGTTGTTTAAATTTGATTTTTTAAACAAATTTTCTTTTACTAGTTCATTTGAACTGAATCAATTATTTGAAATCTAATTATTTAATAAAACATGAACCAGTTCGAAATGACAAAATAAACAGTTTTAATGAACTTTTTATAATCAAATAAACAAATTGTACCAGTAAAATTGTCAAAAATATATGCCAAAACAAAACTAAATAAGTTAAATAGTTTAATAATCTGTTAAATTAATTTAAAATATGTCAAATGACAAAAGTAAATAAACTTTTTCAGATGAACTAGTTCGAATAATTAATTTTGAACGACTTGATCAAATGAACTCAAAAACTAATAAACAAAATCAATTGAACCAGTTAAAATTATCCAGTTCAAATAAAAATTTTAATGATATATTTAAATGAATTTAGTAAAATAAAATAAAATAAACAGTTCAAGTAAAAATGTCAAATGACAAATTTAAATGAATTTGATTAAATAAACTACTTTGAATGATCAACATTAAACGAACTATAATAAACTAATTCAAAAGTAACAGGGTTTTAAAAAATACAAGTTCAAATGAAATAGTGAAAATAAACCAAATCAACCGTTTTCTAAAGACCATTGAACTAATTAAAATGAACCAGTTCAAGAAACAAGTTAAATTAAGTAGATATACTTAACTAGATAAAATAAACCAATTAAAATAATTAATTAAAATAAAAATAATTCAAAAATATATGCCAGAACAAAACTAAATAAATAAACTAGTTAAATAAACTGTTAAATTGATTTAAAATAGGCCAAATGATAAAAGTAAATAAACTTGTTTAGATGAACTAGTTCGAATAAATAATTTTTAACGGCTTGATCAAATGAACTAAAAAACTAATAAACAAGTTCAATGTACAAAATCAATTGAGCCAGTAAAAATAATCCAATTCAAATAAAAATGTTAATGATATATGTAAATGAATAAAAATACAAGTTCAAATGAACTAGTGTAAATAAACCAAATCTACCGTTTTCTAAAGACCATTGAACAAATTAAAATGAACCAGTTCAATAAACAAATTAAATTGAGTAGATCTACTTAACTAGAGTAAATAAACCAATTAAAATAATTTGGTTCTATTAAAATAGGCCAAATGAACAAAACTAAAAAAATTAATTAGTTCAAATCAACTGTTTCAGTGATTTAACATAAAATATGTCAAATGGCATAAGTAAATAAACTTGTTTAAATAAACTAGTTTCAATGAATTACATGATCAAAAAAAAGGTCAAAAAACAATTTAAATTTACAAAATCAATTAAACCAGTTAAAATAATTAATAATTGATTAGTTAAAATAAACTAATAATTAATTAGTGAAATTGATAAAAATAAACAAATCTACCGTTCCAGTGAACAAAATTAAATGTATTGATTAATACGATTTAGTCAAAACAAACTGGTTCTATTGACGTGGTTTATTTGAACTAGTTCATATTATCAGGCTCATAAACTATTTGATATGAATTAGGTCATTAAAATGTGTTAAACTACAATTAAATTAGTTCTTATAACTGGATTATTGAACTAGTTCATTTGAAAGAGGTAATATGAACTATTTCTAAAAATTGTTTATTTGCACTTTCTCATGACAACCAATTTATTTAAACTTATTTATTTGATTTATTTCATTTGAACAAGTTCATTTAATTTGGTTCAGTTACCTATTTTATTTAAAATGGAACATTGCTCTGATTAAATTGATTTTGAACATTTAACTAGTTTATTAAAACAGTTTATTTACTTTTGACGTTTGACCTATTCTATTTGAACTAAATTATTTCACTAGTTTATTTAATTAGGTTGTTTAAATTTGATTTTTTAAACAAATTTTCTTTTACTAGTTCATTTGAACTGAATCAATTATTTGAAATCTAATTATTTAATAAAACATGAACCAGTTCGAAATGACAAAATAAACAGTTTTAATGAACTTTTTATAATCAAATAAACAAATTGTACCAGTAAAATTGTCAAAAATATATGCCAAAACAAAACTAAATAAGTTAAATAGTTTAATAATCTGTTAAATTAATTTAAAATATGTCAAATGACAAAAGTAAATAAACTTTTTCAGATGAACTAGTTCGAATAATTAATTTTGAACGACTTGATCAAATGAACTCAAAAACTAATAAACAAAATCAATTGAACCAGTTAAAATTATCCAGTTCAAATAAAAATTTTAATGATATATTTAAATGAATTTAGTAAAATAAAATAAAATAAACAGTTCAAGTAAAAATGTCAAATGACAAATTTAAATGAATTTGATTAAATAAACTACTTTGAATGATCAACATTAAACGAACTATAATAAACTAATTCAAAAGTAACAGGGTTTTAAAAAATACAAGTTCAAATGAAATAGTGAAAATAAACCAAATCAACCGTTTTCTAAAGACCATTGAACTAATTAAAATGAACCAGTTCAAGAAACAAGTTAAATTAAGTAGATATACTTAACTAGATAAAATAAACCAATTAAAATAATTAATTAAAATAAAAATAATTCAAAAATATATGCCAGAACAAAACTAAATAAATAAACTAGTTAAATAAACTGTTAAATTGATTTAAAATAGGCCAAATGATAAAAGTAAATAAACTTGTTTAGATGAACTAGTTCGAATAAATAATTTTTAACGGCTTGATCAAATGAACTAAAAAACTAATAAACAAGTTCAATGTACAAAATCAATTGAGCCAGTAAAAATAATCCAATTCAAATAAAAATGTTAATGATATATGTAAATGAATTTAGTAAAATAAAATAAAATAAACAGTTCAAATATAAATGTCAAATGACAAATTTTTATGAATTTGATTAAGTAAACTACTTTGAATGAACAACATTAGACGAACTATAATAAACTAATTCAAAAGAAATAGGTTATTTAAAAATTTAAGTTCAAATGAATTAGTGAAAATAAACCATTTTTAACTAATTTTATTTTACTAGTTCATTTGAACTGAATCAATTAAACTGAATTATTTAAAAACTAATTATTTAATTAAAAATGAACCATTTATAAATGGCAAAATAAACAGTTTTAATAAACTTTTTATAAATAAATAGATAAATTGTTCCATATAAACTAGTTCAAACTAGTTAAAATAAATTACTTACAACGAGCTCATTTAAATGCCGAAATAGTTTAAATGATTAGTTAAGAGAACAACTAACAACATTTAATGAGCAATTAAAATAGTTCAAATAAACTAGATCGAATAAATATATTAAATAGTTAAAATGAACTTAATTTAATAAGTTGGTCAACTAAACCAGTTAATATGATAAACTTGTTTCAAAGAACTAGTTCAAATGAATAACTTTTAATGAACTAAATGAAGTGAATTAGTACAAAAAAAAAACAAGTTATGTGAATTAAATCAATAGAATCATTTAAATTTACAATTATAATTTAGATGTCAAAAGACTAAAGCAAAAGTTCGAATGAATAACTTTGAACTAACTGTAATAAACTAACTTAAATTAACAAGTTTTTACAGTTACAAGTTCAAATGAAGAGACAAATGAATAGAAATAGTTAAAATTACTTGAAGTTTTGGATGAACATCAACTAGTGCATATAATAAATCGAACTTAAATAAACAAGTGTGTGTGTATGTATGTATGTGTGTATATGTGTAAGAGTGTGTGGGTGGGTGTGTATGCTTGTGCGTTTGTTTGTGGGTGTGTATGTGTGGGTGTGAGAGTTTGTGTGTGTGCGTGTTAAATTGTTTACTAGTGTGGGTGTATGTGTGTGTGATTTTGTGAGTGTATGTGTGTTTATGTGTCTTTGGTGTGTGAGTGTGTGCTTGTATGTGTGGGTGTGTATGCTCGTTTTAGTGTGTGTGCGTGTATGTGTGTGCGAGTGTGTTTGTGTGTGTTTGTGTGTGTGTCTGTGTGTGTGAGTGTGTGTTTGATTCTGTGTACGTATATGTGAGTGTGTGTATTACAGTGTATATGTGTTTGCGAGTATGTGAATAACGTGTTACTGTGTATATGTCTGTTCTGTGTGTGATATTGTGTGTGCTAGTGTATGTGGCTGTATGTGTTTTTGTTTCTGTGTGATTGTGTGTGCGTGCTTTTGTGTATGTGGGTTTGTGTGTCTGCATGTGTTTGTATGTGTGGTTTCATGTTTGTATTTGGGTGTGAGTGTCTTTGGTGTGTGCGTGTTTTATGTGTGTGTTTTTGTGTGTGTATGAGTTTGCGTATGTGTGTGTGCGAGTGTGTGTGTCTGTATGTGCTTGTGTGTGTGTAAGTGTGCCTGAAAGTGTGTCTGTAAGTGTGGTTTTGTGTTTGTGTGGGTATGTGTGTGTGTGATTCTATGTGTTTGAGTGTATGTGCGTTTATGTGTGTATGTGTGAGTGTGTGTGTGTTACTGTTTATATGTTTGTCTGTGATTGTGTTTATGTGCGTGTGTTTGTATGTGAGTGTTGTGTATGCGAGTGTATGATTCTTTGTGTGTGAATATTTTTGTATATATGTGTGTGTATGTGGGTGTGTATATGTGGGCGTATTGTAGGTGTTATGTGAGTGGGTGTGTGTTCTGTTTGCTTGTGTGTGTGGTTGTGTTTGTATGTGTGTAAGTGTGTATGTGTGTATGTATGCGTGTGTGTTTGAGTGTGTGTATGTGTGTGTATGTGTGTATATATGTGTGTGTGTGTGCGGGCGTGTTTGTGTGTGTGTGTTATTGCGGACGTTTATGTGTGAGTTTGTGTGTGTGTGTGTCCGGATATGTGGGTATGCGTGTATGTGTGTATGTGTGTGCTTGTATGTGTGCTTTTGTGTATGTTCTGTGTTCTTGTGTGTATGTATGTGTGTATGTGTGTATGCATGTTCTGTGTGCTTTTGTGTGTGTGATTGTGTGTATGTATGCGTCTGTGTGTGTGTCTGTAAATGTGTTTTTGTGTGTATGTTAGTGTGTGTGATGCGTATGTGTGTATGTGTGCGCTTGTGTGTGTGTGTGTTTTTGTGTCTGTATGTGTGGTTTTGTGGGTGTATGTGTGTATGTGGTTGTAAGAGCCCTTGATGTGCGTGTGTGTGTATGTGTGTGTGTGTGTGGGAGTGTGTGTCTGTGATTGCGTGTGCTTGTGTGTATTTATGTGTGTGTGCGTGATTCTATGTGATTGTGCGTGTGTGTGTGTATGAGTTTGTGTATTTGTGTGTGCGAGTCTGGGTATGTGTGTGTATGTGCTTGTGTGTATGTATGTGTGTGTATTTTTGTGTATGTGTGTGATTCTGTATGTATGTGTGTTTGTCTGTGTGTGAGTGTGTGTTTGAGTATATGTATGTGCTTGTATGCGTGTATGTATGTGTGTGTGCTTTTGTGCATGCTCGTGCGTTTGTGTTTGTGTGTATGTGTATGTATGTATGTGTGTTTCTGCATAAGAGTGTGTGTGTGGGTGTGTATGCTTGTGCTTTTGTGTGTGTGTGAATGTGTATGTATGTATGTATGTGTGTCTGTGTAAGAGTGTGTGTCTGGGTGTGTATGGTTGAGCATACTTGTGTGTGTGTGGGCGTGTATTTGTGGGTGTGAGAGTTTTTGTGTGTGCGTGTGTAAGTGTATACGTGTGTAAGTGTATATGTGTGTGTGATTTTGTGAGTGTATGTGGGTTTATGTATCTTTGGTGTGTGTGTGCGTGCGGGTGTGTGTGTGTGTGTATTTGTGTGTTAGTGCGGACGTGTATGTGTGAGTTTGTGTGTGTGTCTGGATGTGTGTGTATGTGTGTGTATGTGTGTTTGAGTATGTGTATGCGTTTGTTTGCGTGTATGTATGTATGTGTGCGCTTGTGTGTGTGATTTTGTGTATGATCGTGCGTTTGTGTGTGTATGTGTATGTATGTATGTGTGTGTTTCTGTGTATGAGTGGGTGCGTGGGTGTGTATGCTTGTGCGTTTGTGCGTGTGTGTGTGTGCGGGCGTGTATGGGTGGGTGTGTGAGTTTGTGTATGTGCGATTGTGTATGTATATATGTGTGTGTGTGTGCGTGTTTATATGTGTGTGTATGTGCGTGTGTACGTGTGTGTGTTTGAGAAGTGTATGCGTTTATATGCGAGTATGTATGTATGTGTGCGCTTGTGTGTATGCTCTTGGGTTTGTGTGTGTGTATGTGTATGTATGCAAATGTGTGTGTCTGTGTATAGGTGTGTGTGTGGGTATGTATGCTCGTGCGTGTGTGCGTGGGCGTGTATGGGTGGGTGTGTGAGTTTGTGTGTGTATGCTCGTCCGTTAGTGCGTGTGTATGCGGGCGTGTATATGTGGGTGTGTGTGTATGTGTGTATTAGTCGATTGTGTGTGTATGCGTGCGGTCGTGTGTGTGTGTGTATGTGTGTTAGTGCGGACGTGTATGTGTGAGTTTGTGTGTGTGTGTGTCTGGATGTGTGGTTGTGTATTTGAACATGTGTATGCGTTTGTATGCGTGTATGTATGTATGTGTGCGCTTGTGTGTATGCTCTTGCGTTTATGTGTGTGTGTATGTGTATGTATTGTGCGATTGTGTGTGTAAGTATGTGTGTGTGTAAGTGCGGACATGTTTTTGTGTGTATGTATGTGTGTGTGTGAGTGCGGACATGTTTGTGTGTGTATGTGTGTGTGTGTGTGTGTTTGTGTGTATGCTCGTGCGTTCGTGTGAGTGTGTGTGCGGGCGTGTATGTGGGTGCGAGTGTGTTTGTGTGTGTAAGTGTGTATGTGTGTATGTATGCGTGTGTGTTTGTGTGTGTGTATGTGTGTAATGTGCGATTATGTGTGTATATATGTGTGTGTGTGTGTGCGGGCGTGTTTGTGTGTGTGTTATTGCGGACGTTTATGTGTGAGTTTGTGTGTGTGTGTCCGGATATGTGGGTATGCGTGTATGTGTGTATGTGTGTGCTTGTATGTGTGCTTTTGTGTATGTTCTGTGTTCTTGTGTGTATATATGTGTGTATGTGTGTATGCATGTTCTGTGTGCTTTTGTGTGTGTGATTGTGTGTATGTATGCGTCTGTGTGTGTGTCTGTAAATGTGTTTTTGTGTGTGTATGTTAGTGTGTGTGATGCGTATGTGTGTATGTGTGCGCTTGTGTGTGTGTGTTTTTGTGTCTGTATGTGTGGTTTTGTGGGTGTATGTGTGTATGTGGGTGTAAGAGTCCTTGATGTGCGTGTGTGTGTATATGTGTGTGTGTGTGTCTGTGATTGCGTTTGCTTGTGTGTATTTATGTGTGTGTGCGTGATTCTATGTGATTGTGCGTGTGTGTATATGAGTTTGTGTATGAGTGTGTGCGAGTCTGGGTATGTGTGTGTATGTGCTTGTGTGTATGTATGTGTGTGTATTTTTGTGTATGTGTGTGATTCTGTATGTATGTATGTGTCTGTCTGTGTGTGTTTGAGTATATGTATGTATGCGTGTATGTTTGTGTGTGTGCTTTTGTGTATGCTCGTGCGTTTGTGTTTGTGTGTATGTGTATGTTTGTATGTGTGTTTCTGTGTAAGAGTGTGTGTGTGGGTGTGTATGCTTCTGCTTTTTTGAGTGTGTGTGTGCGGGCGTGTATGGGTGGGTGTGTGAGTTTGTGTGTGGGTGTCTGGATGTGTGGGTGTGTGTTTGAATATGTGTATGCGTGTATGTATGTATGTGTGCGCTTGTGTGTATGCTCTTGCGTTTATGTGTGTGTGTATGCGTATGTATGTGTGTGTGTCTGTGTATGAGTGTGTGTGTGTGGGTGTGTATGCTTGTGCTTTTGTGAGTGTGTGTTTGCGGGCGGGTTTGGGTGGATTTTGTGTGTGTGTGGGTGTGTATGCTCGTGCATGTGTGTGTGCGGGTGTTTATGTGTGTGTGTTTGTGACTGGAGGTGTGGGTGTGTGTGCTTTTGTGAATGTGTGTGTGTTTGTGTGTCCGTATGTGGTTGTATGTGTGGTTTTGTGTGTGTAAGTATATGTGTGTGTATGAGTGTATGTATGTTTGTGTATGCTCGTGCGTTCGTGTAAGTGAGTGTGCTGTATGTATTTGTATGTGTGGTTTTGTTTGCGTATGTGGGTGTAAGAGTCATTGATTTGTGCGTGTGCGTGTGTGAGTGTGGGTGTGTGTATTGTGTGTTTGCTCGTGCGTTTGTGTGTGTGTATGTGTATGTATGCAAATGTGAGTGTCTGTGTATAAGTGTGTGTGTGGGAATGTATGCTCGTGCGTGTGTGCGTTTGCGTGTATGGGTGGGTGTGTGAGTTTGTGTATGTGTATGCTCGTCCGTTAGTGCGTGTGTATGCGGGCGTGTATATGTGGGTGTGTGTGTATGTGTGTATTAGTCGATTGTGTGTGTATGCGTGCGGTCGTGTGTGTGTGTGTATGTGTGTTAGTGCGGACGTGTATGTGTGAGTTTGTGTGTGTGTGTGTCTGGATGTGTGGTTGTGTATTTGAGTATGTGTATGCGTTTGTATGCGTGTATGTATGTATGTGTGCGCTTGTGTGTATGCTCTTGCGTTTATGTGTGTGTGTATGTGTATGTATTGTGCGATTGTGTGTGTAAGTATGTGTGTGTGTAAGTGCGGACATGTTTTTGTGTGTATGTATGTGTGTGTGTGAGTGCGGACATGTTTGTGTGTGTATGTGTGTGTGTGTGTGTGTTTGTGTGTTTGTGTGTATGCTCGTGCGTTCGTGTGAGTGTGTGTGCGGGCGTGTATGTGGGTGCGAGTGTGTTTGTGTGTGTAAGTGTGTATGTGTGTATGTATGCGTGTGTGTTTGTGTGTGTGTATGTGTGTAATGTGCGATTATGTGTGTATATATGTGTGTGTGTGTGTGTGCGGGCGTGTTTGTGTGTGTGTTATTGCGGACGTTTATGTGTGAGTTTGTGTGTGTGTGTCCGGATATGTGGGTATGCGTGTATGTGTGTATGTGTGTGCTTGTATGTGTGCTTTTGTGTATGTTCTGTGTTCTTGTGTGTATATATGTGTGTATGTGTGTATGCATGTTCTGTGTGCTTTTGTGTGTGTGATTGTGTGTATGTATGCGTCTGTGTGTGTGTCTGTAAATGTGTTTTTGTGTGTGTATGTTAGTGTGTGTGATGCGTATGTGTGTATGTGTGCGCTTGTGTGTGTGTGTTTTTGTGTCTGTATGTGTGGTTTTGTGGGTGTATGTGTGTATGTGGGTGTAAGAGTCATTGATGTGCGTGTGTGTGTATATGTGTGTGTGTGTGTGTCTGTGATTGCGTTTGCTTGTGTGTATTTATGTGTGTGTGCGTGATTCTATGTGATTGTGCGTGTGTGTATATGAGTTTGTGTATGAGTGTGTGCGAGTCTGGGTATGTGTGTGTATGTGCTTGTGTGTATGTATGTGTGTGTATTTTTGTGTATGTGTGTGATTCTGTATGTATGTATGTGTCTGTCTGTGTGTGTTTGAGTATATGTATGTATGCGTGTATGTTTGTGTGTGTGCTTTTGTGTATGCTCGTGCGTTTGTGTTTGTGTGTATGTGTATGTTTGTATGTGTGTTTCTGTGTAAGAGTGTGTGTGTGGGTGTGTATGCTTCTGCTTTTTTGAGTGTGTGTGTGCGGGCGTGTATGGGTGGGTGTGTGAGTTTGTGTGTGGGTGTCTGGATGTGTGGGTGTGTGTTTGAATATGTGTATGCGTGTATGTATGTATGTGTGCGCTTGTGTGTATGCTCTTGCGTTTATGTGTGTGTGTATGCGTATGTATGTGTGTGTGTCTGTGTATGAGTGTGTGTGTGTGGGTGTGTATGCTTGTGCTTTTGTGAGTGTGTGTTTGCGGGCGGGTTTGGGTGGATTTTGTGTGTGTGTGGGTGTGTATGCTCGTGCATGTGTGTGTGCGGGTGTTTATGTGTGTGTGTTTGTGACTGGAGGTGTGGGTGTGTGTGCTTTTGTGAATGTGTGTGTGTTTGTGTGTCCGTATGTGGTTGTATGTGTGGTTTTGTGTGTGTAAGTATATGTGTGTGTATGAGTGTATGTATGTTTGTGTATGCTCGTGCGTTCGTGTAAGTGAGTGTGCTGTATGTATTTGTATGTGTGGTTTTGTTTGCGTATGTGGGTGTAAGAGTCATTGATTTGTGCGTGTGCGTGTGTGAGTGTGGGTGTGTGTATTGTGTGTTTGCTCGTGCGTTTGTGTGTGTGTATGTGTATGTATGCAAATGTGAGTGTCTGTGTATAAGTGTGTGTGTGGGAATGTATGCTCGTGCGTGTGTGCGTTTGCGTGTATGGGTGGGTGTGTGAGTTTGTGTATGTGTATGCTCGTCCGTTAGTGCGTGTGTGTGCGGGCGTGTATGTGTGGGTGTGTGTGTATGTGTGTATTAGTCGTAAGTATGTGTGTGTGTGTGAGTGCGGACGTGGTTGTGTGTGTATGTATGTGTGTGTGTGTGTATGCTCGTGCGTTCGTGTGAGTGTGTTAGCGGACGTGTATGTGGTTGCGAGTGTGTTTGTGTGTGTACGTTTGTATATGTGTGTGTGTTTGTGTGTGTGTTTATGTGTGTATTGTGCGATTGTGTGTATATATGTGTGTGTGTGTTCGTCTTTATATATGTGTGTATGTGCGTGCGTATGTGTGTGTATGTTTGATAATGTGTATGCGTTTATATGCGTGTATGTATGTATGTGTGTGTTTGTGTGTATGCTCTTGCGTTTGTGTGTGTTTGTATGTGTATGTATGTGTGTGTGTCTGTGTATGAGTGTGTGTGTGTGTGTGTTTGTGTTTGTGTGTTTGTATGTGTATATGTGTGTGTGTGTGTTTGTGTGTGTATGTGTGTATTGTGCGATTGTGAGTGTATATATGTGTGTGTGTGCGTGCGGTCGTGTTGTTTGTGTGTGTGTTTATGTGTGTGTTAGTGCGGAGTTTGTGTGTGTGTGTATGGATGTGTGTTGTGTGAGTGTGCTTTTGTGTATGTGTGTGTTTGTATTTATTTGTATGTTTGGTTCTGTGTGTGTATGTGGGTGTAAGAGTCCTTGATGTGTGCGTGTATGTGTATGTTTGTGTTTGTGGGTGTGTATGTGTGTGTGTATATATGCTCGTGCATTTGTGTGTGTATGTATATGTATGTATGTATGTGTGTCTGTGTATGAGTGTTTGTGGGTGTTTATGCTAGTGCATGTGTGTGCGGGCGTGTATGTGTGTGCTACTGTTTGTGAGTGTGTGTTTGTGTGCCTGTATGTGTTTGTATGTGTGGTTTTGTGTGTGTATGTGGCTGTAAGAGTCCATGATGTGTGCGGGTGTGTGTATGTGTGTGTGTGGGTGTGTGTGTGTATATATATGTTTGTGTTTGTATGCATGTATGTGTGTACGTGTGCTCTTATGCGTGTGCTTTTATGTATGCTCGTGCGTGTGTGTGTGTGTGCATTTTTGCATGAGTGCATTTGTGCGTGTATGTGTGCGGGCGTTTATGTGTAGGTGTGTTAATTTGTGTGTGTGCGTTTGTAAATTTATACGTGTATGTAGGTATGAGTGTGGGTGTATCTGTGTGATTTTGTGTGTGTGTGTGTTGTTTTATGTGTGTTTGATGTGTGTGTGCGTGCTTGTGATTGTGTGTGTGGTGTGTATGCTTGTGCGTGTGTGTGTGTGTATTGTGCAATTGTGTGTGCATATGTTTGTGTGTGCGTGCGGTCGTGTTTGTGTGTATTTGTATGTGTGTGTTAGTGCGGACGTGTATGTGTAAGTTTGTGTGTGTGTTTCTGGATGTGCAGGTGTGTGTGTATGTGTGTGCTTTTATGTGTGTGCTTTTTTGTATGTGTGTGTGTTTGTGTGTCTGTATGTCTTTGTGTGTGTGGTTTTGTCTGTGTATGTTTGTATAAGAGTCTTTGATGTGTGCGTGTGTGTTTATTTGTGTGTGTGTGTTTGATTGCGCGTGTGTGTGTCTATGTGTGTGTGTGCGTGATTCTATGTGATTGTGCGTGTGTGTATGAGTGTGTGTATGTGCGTGTTTGTGCTTGTATGTTTGTATGTGTGTGTGTCTGTGTATGAATGTGTGTGTGGGTGTGTATGCTCGTGTGCGTGTGGGTGTGTGGGTTTTTGTGTATGTTTCTGTGCGTGTGAAGATGTGTATGTGTGAGTGTATGTTTTTGTATGTGTGGTTTTTCGTGTGTGTGTTGGTGTAAGAGTATTTGATATTTGCGTGTGTGTATGTGTGTAAGTATATGTGTGAGTATATGTGTGTATGTTTGTGTATGCTCGTGCGTTTGTTGAGTGAGTTTGCGGACGTGTATGTGGGTGCGAGTGTGTTTGTGCGTGTGTGTGTTTGTGTGTGTGTATGTGTGAGTTTGTGTGTGTGTGTCTAGATGTGTGTTTGTGTATGTGTGCTTTTGTGTATGTGTGTGTTTGTGTGGCTGTATGTATTTGTATGTGTGGTTATGTGTGTGTATGTGGGTGTAATAGTCATTGATGTGCGTGTGCGTGTGTGTGTATGGGTGCGTGTGTGGGTGTATGTATGTGTGTGTGTTTGTGCTTGTGTGTTTGCTCGTGCGTTTGTGTGAGTATGTGTATGAATGCAAATGTATGTGTCTGTGTTTAAGTGTGTGTGTGGGTATGTATGCTCGTGCGTGTGTGCGTGGGCGTGTATGGGTGGGTGTGTGAGGTTCTGTGTGTGTATGCTTGTCCGTTAGTGCGTGTGTGTGTGGGCGTGTATGTGTGGGTGTTTGCGTGTATGTGTGTATTAGTCGATTGTGTGTGTAAGTATGTATATGTATATATATGTTTTGTATATATATGTTTGTATATGTGTGTGTGTTTGTGTGTTTGTATGTGTGTATTGTGCAATTGTGTGTATATATATGTGTGTGTGTGCGTGTTTATATGTGTGTGTATGTGCGTGTGTATGTGTTTGAGTATGTGTATGCGTTTGTATGCGTGTATGTATGTATGTGTGCGCTTGTGTGTATGCTTGTGCGTTTGTGAGTGTGTGTGTGCGTGTATGGGTGGGTGTGTGAGTTTGTGTGTATGCAAATGTGTGTGTCTGTGTATAAGTGTGTGTGTGGGTATGTATGCTCGTGCGTGTGTGCGTGGGCGTGTATGGGTGGGTGTGTGAGTTTGTGTGTGTATGCTCGTCCGTTAGTGCGTGTGTATGCGGGCGTGTATATGTGGGTGTGTGTGTGTATGTGTGTATTAGTCGATTGTGTGTGTATGCGTGCGGTCGTGTGTGTGTGTGTATGTGTGTTAGTGCGGACGTGTATGTGTGAGTTTGTGTGTGTGTGTGTCTGGATGTGTGGTTGTGTGTTTGAGTATGTGTATGCGTTTGTATGCGTGTATGTATGTATGTGTGCGCTTGTGTGTATGCTCTTGCGTTTATGTGTGTGTGTATGTGTATGTATTGTGCGATTGTGTGTGTAAGTATGTGTGTGTGTGAGTGCGGACATGTTTTTGTGTGTATGTATGTGTGTGTATGCTCGTACGTTCGTGTGAGTGTGTGTGCGGGCGTGTATGTGGGTGCGAGTGTGTGTTTCTGTACGTGTGTAGATGTGCATGTGCTTGTGTGTGTGCGTGGGTGTGTATGCTTGTGCTTGTGTGTGTGCGGATGTGTATGTGTGTGTGTTTGTTTGAGTGTGTATGTGTGTATTGTGCGATTGTGTGTGTATGTATGTGTGTGTGAGCGCGGACATGTTTGTGTGTGTATGTGTGTGTGTTTGTTTGTGTGTATGCTCGTGCGTTCGAGAGAGTGTGTGTGCGGTCGTGTATGTGGGTGCGAGTGTGTTTGTGTGTGTGTAAGTGTGTATGTGTGTATGCATGCGTGTGTGTTTGTGTGTGTGTATGTGTGTAATGTGCGATTATGTGTGTATATATGTATGTGTGTGTGCGGGCGTGTTTGTGTGTGTGTTATTGCGGACGTTTATGTGTGAGTTTGTGTGTGTGTGTCCGGATATGTGGGTATGCGTGTATGTGTGTATGTGTGTGCTTGTATGTGTGCTTTTGTGTATGTTCTGTGTTCTTGTGTGTATGTAGGTGTGTATGCATGTTCTGTGTGCTTTTGTGTGTGTGATTGTGTGTATGTATGCGTCTGTGTGTGTGTCTGTAAATGTGTTTTTGTGTGGGTATGTTAGTGTGTGTGATGCGTATGTGGGTATGTATGCGCTTGTGCGTGTGTGTGTTTTTGTGTCTGTATGTGTGGTTTTGTGGGTGTATGTGTGTATGTGGGTGTAAGAGTCCTTGATGTGCGTGTGTGTGTATGTGTGTGTGTGTGTGGGAGTGTGTGTCTGTGATTGCGTGTGCTTGTGTGTATTTATGTGTGTGTGCGTGATTCTATGTGATTGTGCGTGTGTGTGTGTATGAGTTTGTGTATGTGTGTGTGCGAGTCTGGGTATGTGCTTGTGTGTATGTATGTGTGTGTATTTTTGTGTATGTGTGTGATTCTGTATGTATGTGTGTCTGTCTGTGTGTGAGTGTGTGTGTGTGTTTGAGTATATGTATGTATGCGTGTATGTATGTGTGTGTGCTTTTGTGTATGATCGTGCGTTTGTGTTTGTGTGTATGTGTATGTATGTATGTGTGTTTCTGTGTAAGAGTGTGTGTGGGTGTGTATGCTTGTGCTTTTGTGAGTGTGTGTGTGCGGGCGTGTATGGGTGGGTGTGTGAGTTTGTGTGTGTGTGTCTGGATGTGTGTTGTTTGTGTGTGTTTATGTGTATGTTAGTGCGGGCGTGTATGTGTGAGTTTGTGTGTGTGTGTCTGGATGTGTGATGTGTGAGTGTGCTTTTGTGTATGTGTGTTTTTGTGTGTTTGTATTTATTTGTATGTTTGGTTCTATGTGTGTATGTGGGTGTAAGAGTCCTTGATGTGTGCGTGTATGTGTATGTGTGTGTTTGTGGGTGTGTGTGTGTATGTGTGTATATATGCTCGTGCATTTGTGTGTGTGTATGTATATGTATGTATGTATGTGTGTCTGTGTATGAGTGTTTGTGGCTGTTTATGCTCGTGCATGTGTGTGCGAGCGTGTATGTGTGTGCTATTGTTTATGAGTGTGTGTTTGTTTGTCTGTATGTGTTTGTATGTGTGGTTTTGTGTGTGTATGTGGGTGTAAGAGTCCATGATGTGTGCGGGTGTGTGTATGTGTGTGTGTGGGTGTGTGTGTGTATATATATGTATATGTTTGTATGCTTGTATGTGTGTACGTGTGCCCTTATGCGTGTGCTTTTGTGTATGCTCGTGCGTGTGTGTGTGTGTATGTGTATGTATGTATGAGTGTGCATTTTTGCATGAGTGCATTTGTGCGTGTATGTGTGCGGGCGTTTATGTGTAGGTGTGTTAATGTGTGTGCGTTTGTAAATGTATACGTGTATGTATGTATGTGTGGGTGTATCTGTGTGTGATTTTGTGTGTGTGTATGTTGGTTTATGTTATGTTTATGGTTTATGTGTCTTTGATGCGTGTGTGCGTGCTTGTGATTGTGTGTGTGGTGTGTATGCTCGTGCGTGTGTGTGTGTGTATGTGTGTGTGTGTGTGTGTTTGTGTGTGTATGTGTGTTTGTGTTTGTGCTTGTGTGTATGCTAGTTTGGTTGTGTGTGCGTGTAAGTGTATGTTTGTATGTGTGTGTGTCTGCGTATGAGAGTGTTTGTGGGTGTGTATGATCGTGTGTGTGTGTGGGTGTGTATGCTCGTGTGTGTGTGGGTGTGTGAGTTTTTGTGTGTGTGTGTGTTTCTGTGCGTGTGTAGATGTGTATGTGTGTGTGTATGTTTTTGTATGTGTGGTGTTTCGTGTGTGTGTTGGTGTAAGAATATTTGATATTTGCGTGTGTGTATGTGTGTAAGTATATGTGTGTGTGTTAGTGTATGTATGTTTGTGTATGCTCGTGCGTTTGTGTGAGTGAGTTTGCGGACGTGTATGTGGCTGCGAGTGTGTTTGTGCGTGTGTGTGTTTGTGTGTGTGTATGTGTGAGTTTGTGTGTGTGTGTCTAGATGTGTGTTTGTGTATGTGTGCTTTTGTGTATGTGTGTGTATGTTTGTGTATGTGTGGTTTTTCGTGTGTATGTTTTGTGTGTGTATGTGGGTGTCAGAGTCCTTAATGTGTGCGTGTGTGTATGTGTGTGTGTGGGTGTGTGTGTGTGTGTGTGTCTATGTGTGTATGCTCGTGCTTTTGTGTATGTGTGTACGTGGATTTATGTATGTGTGTGTATCTGTGTATGAGTGTGTTTGTGTGAGTGAGTTTGCGGACGTGTATGTGGGTGCGAGTGTGTTTGTGCGTGTGTGTGTTTGTGTGTGTGTATGTGTGAGTTTGTGTGTGTGTGTCTAGATGTGTGTTTTTGTATGTGTGCTTTTGTGTATGTGTGTGTATGTTTGTGTATGTGTGGTTTTTCGTGTGTATGTGGGTGTAAGAGTATTTGATATTTGCGTGTGTGTATGTGTCTATGTGTGTGTGTGCGTGATTCTATGTGATTGTGAGTGTGTGTATTTGAGCTTGTATGTGCTAGTGTGTATGCTCGTGCGTTTTTGTGTGTGTGTGTATGTTTATGTATGTATGTGTGTGTCTGTGTATGAGTGTGTGTGTTAGTGCGTATTCTCGTCCGTGTATGTAGGCGTGTATGTGTGTTATTGTATGTCTGTATGAATTTGTATGTATGGGTGTGGGTGTAAGTGTGTGTGTGTGTATGAGTTTTTTTGTGTGTGTTTGCTCGTACGTTTGTGTGTGTGTATGTGTATGTATGCATGTGTGTGTCTGTGTATAAGTGTGTGTGTGGGTGTGTATGCTCGTGCGTGTGTGTGTGGGCGTGTATGGGTGGGTGTGTGAGTTTGTTTGTTTGAGTATGTGTGTTAGTGCGTATGCTCGAGCGTGTATGCGGGCGTGTTTGTGTGTGTGTTTGTGTGTCTGTATGTATTTGTATGTATGGGTGTGGGTGTGTGTGTGTGTGTGAGTATGAGTTTTTTATGTGTGTTTGCTCGTGCGTTTGTGTGTGTGTATGTGTATGTTTGCATGTGTATGTCTGTGTATGTGTGTGTGGGTGTGTATGCTCGTCCGTTTGTGCGTGTGTGTGCAGGCAAGTGTGTGTAAGTGTGTGAATGTGTGTGTGTATGTGTGTATTAGGCGATTGTGTTTGTAAGTATTTTTGTGTGTGTGAGTGCGGACGTGTTTGTGTGTGTATGCTTGTGCGTTCGTGTGAGTGAGTGTGCGGACGTGTATGTGGGTGCGAGTGTGTTAGTGTGTGTGTGTATTGTGCGATTGTGTGTGAATATATGTGTGTGTGTTTGTGTAATTGTATATGTGGTGTATGGGTGTATGTGTGTATTGTGCGAGTAAGTATGTGTGTGTGTGAGTGCGGACGTGTTTGTGTGTTTGTGTGTATGCTCGTGCGTTCGTGTGAGTGTGTGTGCATGCGTGTATTGTGCGATTGTATGTGTATATATGTGTGTGTGTGTGTGTGAATTCGTGTTTGTGTGTGTATGTGTGTATTGTGCGATTGTATGTGTATATATGTGTGTGTGTGTGTGAAGTCGTGTTTGTGTTTGTGAATGTGTATGTTAGTTCGGACGTGTATGTGTGAGTTTGTGTGTGTGTGTGTGTGTGTTTGTGTGTATTGTGCGATTGTATGTGTATATATGTGTGTGTGTGTGTGTGAAGTCGTGTTTGTGAGTGTATGTGTGTGTTAGCTGGGACGTGTATGTGTGAGTTTGTGTGTGTGTGTCTTCTATGTGTGGTTTTGTGTGTGTATGTGGGTGTCAGAGTCCTTAATGTGTGCGTGTGTGTGTATGTGTGTGTGTGGGTGTGTGTGTGTGTGTGTCTATGTGTGTATGCTCGTGCTTTTGTATATGTGTGTACGTGTTTGAGTGTGTTTGTGGGTGTGTATGCTTGTGCGTGTGTGTGTGGGCGTGTATGTGTGGGTGTGTGTGTATGTGTATTTGTGTGTGTTTGAGTATGTGTATGTGTTTGTGTGCATAAGTGTGTGTGTGTTTGTATGGCTGTGTATGTTTGTATGTGTGGTTTTGTGCATGTATGTTGGTGTAAGAGTCCTTGATGTGTGCGTATGTGAGTGTGGGTGTGTGTGTGTGGGGGTGTGTGTGTGTGTGTGTTTGCGTGTGTGGGTGTGTTTTTGTGTGTGTGTGTGATTCTATGTATGTATATGTGTCTGTCTGTCTGTGAGTGTGTGTGTGTGTTTGAGTATGTGTATGTGTTTGTATGCGTGTATATGTGTATGTGTGCGGGTGCGAGTGTGTTTGTGTGTGTGTGTGTGCGGGTGCAAGTGTGTTTGTCTGTATGTATGTTTCTGTGTGTACGTGTTTGTGTGTTTGTGTGTGTGTATGTGTGTATTGTGCGATTTTGTGTATATATGTGTGTGTGCGTGCACGTGTGTTTGTTTGTGTTTGTATGTGTATGTGTTTGTATGCGTGTATGTGTGTATGTGTGCATGTATGTTTTTGTGTATGTGTGTGTGTGTCTTTCAGTTTTTGTATGTGTTGTTTTATGTGTGTGGTTTTATGTGTGTATGTGGGTGTAGGAGTCCTTGAAGAGAGCGTGTGTGTGTATGTGTTTGTTTGCGCGTGTGTATCTATGTTTGCTTTTGTGTATGTGTGTGTTTGTGTGGCTGTATGTATATGTATGTGTGGTTCTGTGTGTATATGTGGGTGTAATAGTCATTGATGTGCGAGTGCGTGTGTGTGTATGGGTGCGTGTGTGGGTGTATGTATGTGTGTGTGTTTGTGCTTGTGTGTTTGCTCGTGCGTTTGTGTGAGTATGTGTATGAATGCAAATGTATGTGTCTGTGTTTAAGTGTGTGTGTGGGTATGTATGCTCGTGCGTGTGTGCGTGGGCGTGTATGGGTAGGTGTGTGAGTTTCTGTGTGTGTTTGCTTGTCCGTTAGTGCGTGTGTGTGTGGGCGTGTATGTGTGTGTGTGTTTGAGTATGTGTATGCGTTTGTATGCGTGTATGTATGTATGTGTGCGCTTGTGTGTATGCTTGTGCGTTTGTGAGTGTGTGTGTGCGGGCGTGTATGGGTGGGTGTGTGAGTTTGTGTGTGTGCGTGTGTAAGTGTA
>NW_022045858.1:5000-7500 GCF_003285905.1 Drosophila hydei
CACTAGAGGGTGCCAGGCCCGTATAACGTTAATGATTACTAGATGGTGTTTCCAAAGAGTCGTGTTGCTTGATAGTGCAGCACTAAGTGGGTGGTAAACTCCATCTAAAACTAAATATAACCATGAGACCGATAGTAAACAAGTACCTTGAGGGAAAGTTGAAAAGAACTCTGAATAGAGAGTTAAATAGTACGTGAAACTGCTTAGAGGTTAAGCCCGATGAACCTGAATATCCGTTATGGAAAATTCATCATTAGAATTGTAATGTTTAAAAAATATTATAATAATAGTGTGCATTTTTTCCATATAAGGACATTGTAATCTATTAGCATATTAATTTATCATACATTTATGTCATTTTGTTTGTTTCAATTAAAGTGCTTGCATTTTAACATGAAATAAAAGTTGTAATATTGATAAAGTGCTGATAGATTTATAAGATTACAGTGCGTTAATTTTTCGGAATTATATAATGGCATGATTATCATTGATTTTTATGTTTATTATATGCACTTGTATGATTAACAATGCGAAAGATTCAGGATACCTTCGGGACCCGTCTTGAAACACGGACCAAGGAGTCTAATATATGTGCAAGTTATTGGGATATAAACCTAATAGCGTAATTAACTTGACTAATAATGGGATTAGTTTTTTAACTATTTATAGTTAATTAACACAATCCCGGGGCGTTCTATATAGTTATGTATAATGATATTTATATTATTTATGCCTCTAACTAGAACGTACCTTGAGCATATATGCTGTGACCCGAAAGATGGTGAACTATACTTGATGAGGTTGAAGTCAGAGGAAACCCTGATGGAAGACCGAAACAGTTCTGACGTGCAAATCGATTGTCAGAATTGGAAAGAATAATGAAATGGGGAAAGAATAATGAAGTTATTTGATTGTATTATTAAATTAGTAAATTATAATATATAGGTTGGTGATAGCCCTTGGTAAAAATGTCAGTTTTATAGAATTGGTGTCAAAAAACCTATATAGTGGAGTGGTGTCGCGCAAGGCAAGTCATATGAAAAAAAAAATTAAAAAGCAATTTCATATAGTTATGGAGTGTTGCCTTGCCGGCTAGGTTATTTATATGAAATGAGTAAAGAATAATGAAGTTATATGATTGTATTATTAAATTAGTACATGATAATATAAAGGTTGGTGGTAGCCTTTGGTTAAAATGTCAGATTTATAGAATTGGTGTCAAAAAACCTATATAGTGGAGTGGTGTCGCGCAAGGCAAGTCATATGAAAAAAAAATTTAAAAAGTAATTTCATATGATTGTGGAGTGTTGCCTTGCCGGCATAGATTATATATGTATGGGGCAAAGAATAATGAAGTTATATGAATGTATTATTAAATTAGTACATGATAATATAAAGGTTGGTGGTAGCCTTTGGTAAAAATGTCAGATTTATAGAATCGGTGTCAAAAAACCTATATAGTGGAGTGGTGTCGCGCAAGGCAAGTCATATGAAAAAAAAATTTAAAAAGTTATTTCATATGATTGTGGAGTGTTGCCTTGCCGGCATAGATTATATATGTATGGGGCAAAGAATAATGAAGTTATATGAATGTATTATTAAATTAGTACATGATAATATAAAGGTTGGTGGTAGCCTTTGGTAAAAATGTCAGATTTATAGAATCGGTGTCAAAAAACCTATATAGTGGAGTGGTGTCGCGCAAGGCAAGTCATATGAAAAAAAAATTTAAAAAGTAATTTCATATGATTGTGGAGTGTTGCCTTGCCGGCATAGATTATATATGTATGGGGCAAAGAATAATGAAGTTATATGAATGTATTATTAAATTAGTACATGATAATATAAAGGTTGGTGGTAGCCTTTGGTAAAAATGTCAGATTTATAGAATCGGTGTCAAAAAACCTATATAGTGGAGTGGTGTCGCGCAAGGCAAGTCATATGAAAAAAAAATTTAAAAAGTAATTTCATATGATTGTGGAGTGTTGCCTTGCCGGCATAGATTATATATGTATGGGGCAAAGAATAATGAAGTTATATGATTGTATTATTAAATTAGTACATGATAATATAAAGGTTGGTGGTAGCCTTTGGTAAAAATGTCAGATTTATAGAATCGGTGTCAAAAAACCTATATAGTGGAGTGGTGTCGCGCAAGGCAAGTCATATGAAAAAAAAATTTAAAAAGTAATTTCATATGATTGTGGAGTGTTGCCTTGCCGGCATAGATTATATATGTATGGGGCAAAGAATAATGAAGTTATATGAATGTATTATTAAATTAGTACATGATAATATAAAGGTTGGTGGTAGCCTTTGGTAAAAATGTCAGATTTATAGAATCGGTGTCAAAAAACCTATATAGTGGAGTGGTGTCGCGCAAGGCAAGTCATATGAAAAAAAAATTTAAAAAGTAATTTCATATGATTGTGGAGTGTTGCCTTGCCGGCATAGATTATATATGTATGGGGCAAAGAATAATGAAGTTATATGATTGTAT
>NW_022045858.1:12500-44631 GCF_003285905.1 Drosophila hydei
AGTTCTGACGTGCAAATCGATTGTCAGAATTGAGTATAGGGGCGAAAGACCAATCGAACCATCTAGTAGCTGGTTCCTTCCGAAGTTTCCCTCAGGATAGCTGGTGCATATAAATATTATATAAAATAATCTTATCTGGTAAAGCGAATGATTAGAGGCCTTAGGGTCGAAACGATCTTAACCTATTCTCAAACTTTAACTCGCATTGATTACGTCCCTGCCCTTTGTACACACCGCCCGTCGCTACTACCGATTGAATTATTTAGTGAGGTCTCCGGACGTGATCACTGTGACGCCTCGTGTGTTGCGGTTGTTTCGCAAAAGTTGACCGAACTTGATTATTTAGAGGAAGTAAAAGTCGTAACAAGGTTTCCGTAGGTGAACCTGCGGAAGGATCATTATTGTATAATGTTCTTTTCCGTTAGTAAAAAAGATTTTGTATTTAACAATATAAAATTTTTATTGTCATTAAATTATTCACAGAATTCTCGTTTACAAATTTTTATAAGCCAGCTTAGTTATAAAGTAAAGTTGTAATGTTTATATATGGATATAATATTTGTAAACGTGATGATGTGGAAATAAATTGCGTGTATATGGACCATAGTATACATGCGTTGCACAGACGTATTGCTCATTATCTAATTTGCATACGTTATATAAACGCAACAACCTGAATATATAATGTTGTACCTGATTTCAGGTTAACGTTTTACATATATCTGTAAAAATGTTTATTATTAGTAATTATATGAAGTTTTTTGTCATGTACCACGTTTTTAAAGATTATGTAAAACTAAGACATTTCGCAACATTGTTCAGGTATAAAAACATTTTTATTGAAGGAATTGATATATGCCAGTTAAATGGTGTATTTTTAATTTCTTTCAATAAACATATTTATGACGTAATGAAATAAACCAATATAAATTTTATCACTCTAAGCGGTGGATCACTCGGCTCATGGGTCGATGAAGAACGCAGCAAACTGTGCGTCATCGTGTGAACTGCAGGACACATGAACATCGACATTTTGAACGCATATCGCAGTCCATGCTGTTATGTACTTTAATTAATTTTATAGTGCTGCTTGGACTACATATGGTTGAGGGTTGTAAGACTATGCTAATTAAGTTGTTTGAAAATTTTTTTGAAATTTTCGAGCATATGGTATATTATTGGATATTTTTTAATGTGTATGTGTCTGAAGGGAGGCATACATTTGTAAAATAATATTCATAATATTAAAATATTTAAATGGAAGGTACTATATCTCATTGTATATTTTGTATGAGAAAATTGAAGATATATATTTCTTTTTTCAAATCAAATAATACTGAGGAAGGTCTAGCATAAAAGAAAAATTTTAATTTTTTTTTCATCTAGAATTGCCTCTTATTAATGATGCGTTAAAAAGAATTGTTGTAAATATTATAGATCTTCAAAATGTATAATTAGTAGAATCCATTATATTGAACAAAATAATATTTGTTCGATTAACATTGTTTTATACAACCTCAACTCATATGGGACTACCCCCTGAATTTAAGCATATTAATTAGGGGAGGAAAAGAAACTAACAAGGATTTTCTTAGTAGCGGCGAGCGAAAAGAAATCAGTTCAGCACTAAGTCACTTTGTCTATATGGCAAATGTGAGATGCAGTGTATGGAACATCAATATTCTAGTATGAGAAATTAACGATTTAAGTCCTTCTTAAATGAGGCCATTTACCCACAGAGGGTGCCAGGCCCGTATAACGTTAATGATTACTAGATGATGTTTCCAAAGAGTCGTGTTGCTTGATAGTGCAGCACTAAGTGGGTGGTAAACTCCATCTAAAACTAAATATAACCATGAGACCGATAGTAAACAAGTACCGTGAGGGAAAGTTGAAAAGAACTCTGAATAGAGAGTTAAATAGTACGTGAAACTGCTTAGAGGTTAAGCCCGATGAACCTGAATATCCGTTATGGAAAATTCATCATTAGAATTGTAATGTTTAAAAAATATTATAATAATAGTGTGCATTTTTTCCATATAAGGACATTGTAATCTATTAGCATATTAATTTATCATACATTTATGTCATTTTGTTTGTTTCAATTAAAGTGCTTGCATTTTAACATGAAATAAAAGTTGTAATATTGATAAAGTGCTGATAGATTTATAAGATTACAGTGCGTTAATTTTTCGGAATTATATAATGGCATGATTATCATTGATTTTTATGTTTATTATATGCACTTGTATGATTAACAATGCGAAAGATTCAGGATACCTTCGGGACCCGTCTTGAAACACGGACCAAGGAGTCTAACATATGTGCAAGTTATTGGGATATAAACCTAATAGCGTAATTAACTTGACTAATAATGGGATTAGTTTTTTAACTATTTATAGTTAATTAACACAATCCCGGGGCGTTCTATATAGTTATGTATAATGATATTTATATTATTTATGCCTCTAACTAGAACGTACCTTGAGCATATATGCTGTGACCCGAAAGATGGTGAACTATACTTGATCAGGTTGAAGTCAGGGGAAACCCTGATGGAAGACCGAAACAGTTCTGACGTGCAAATCGATTGTCAGAATTGAGTATAGGGGCGAAAGACCAATCGAACCATCTAGTAGCTGGTTCCTTCCGAAGTTTCCCTCAGGATAGCTGGTGCATATAAATATTATATAAAATAATCTTATCTGGTAAAGCGAATGATTAGAGGCCTTAGGGTCGAAACGATCTTAACCTATTCTCAAACTTTAAATGGGTAAGAACCTTAACTTTCTTGATATGAAGTTTAAGGTTATGATATAATGTGCCCAGTGGGCCACTTTTGGTAAGCAGAACTGGCGCTGTGGGATGAACCAAACGTAATGTTACGGTGCCCAAATTAACAACTCATACAGAAACCATGAAAGGCGTTGGTTGCTTAAAACAGCAGGACGGTGATCATGGAAGTCGAAATCCGCTAAGGAGTGTGTAACAACTCACCTGCCGAAGCAACTAGCCCTTAAAATGGATGGCGCTTAAGTTGTATACCTATACATTACCGCTAAAGTAGATGATTTATATTACTTGTAATATAAATTTTGAAACTTTAGTGAGTAGGAAGGTACAATGGTGTGCATAGAAGTGTTTGGCGTAAGCCTGCATGGAGCCGCTATTGGTACAGATCTTGGTGGTAGTAGCAAATAATCGAATGAGACCTTGGAGGACTGAAGTGGAGAAGGGTTTCGTGTGAACAGTGGTTGATCACGAGTTAGTCGGTCCTAAGTTCAAGGCGAAAGCCGAAAATTTTCAAGTAAAGAAAAATCAGAATCAATGTGCCTATATACCGATTTTTATACACTTGAATAATTTTGAACGAAAGGGAATACGGTTCCAATTCCGTAACCTGTTGAGTATCCGTTTGTTATTAAATATGGGCCTCGTGCTCATCCTGGCAACAGGAACGACCATAAAGAAGCCGTCGAGAGATATCGGAAGAGTTTTCTTTTCTGTTTTATAGCCGTACTACCATGGAAGTCTTTCGCAGAGAGATATGGTAGATGGGCTAGAAGAGCATGACATATACTGTTGTGTCGATATTTTCTCCTCGGACCTTGAAAATTTATGGTGGGGATACGCAAACTTCTCAACAGGCCGTACCAATATCCGCAGCTGGTCTCCAAGGTGAAGAGTCTCTAGTCGATAGAATAATGTAGGTAAGGGAAGTCGGCAAATTAGATCCGTAACTTCGGGATAAGGATTGGCTCTGAAGATTGAGATAGTCGGGCTTGATTGGGAAACAATAACATGGTTTATGTGCTCGTTCTGGGTAAATAGAGTTTCTATCATTTTTATGGTAGTTTCTTGTTCCCCGGATAGTTTAGTTACGTAGCCAATTGTGGAACTTTCTTGCTAAAATTTTTAAGAATACTAGTCGGGCAACCGATTAGTTCTTTTAAATTATAACGATTATCAATTAACAATCAATTCAGAACTGGCACGGACTTGGGGAATCCGACTGTCTAATTAAAACAAAGCATTGTGATGGCCCTAGCGGGTGTTGACACAATGTGATTTCTGCCCAGTGCTCTGAATGTCAAAGTGAAGAAATTCAAGTAAGCGCGGGTCAACGGCGGGAGTAACTATGACTCTCTTAAGGTAGCCAAATGCCTCGTCATCTAATTAGTGACGCGCATGAATGGATTAACGAGATTCCTACTGTCCCTATCTACTCAGTTTGTGTTCGACAGTCGCCGCGAGTGGACGTGCTTACGCTTGCCTGCGTAGAATTTACCGTTTAGAAATCTAAAGAGCGCTTAAATTGTCTTCTCGGCGATAAGCTGTGCGCGAGCTTACAGTTTACAGTTACTGTGTCGTGATTGGTCGGCCAATCAGAAACAAACTAAAAAGTGCGGCATACTTTTGCGCTGCAAAGATATAAAAAAGGGTTGCATACTTTTGTAGTATTTAAATATAAAAAAGTATTGCATACTTTTGTTATATTTAAACAAAAATAGGTTTGCATACCTAAGGGTGTTCTCGCTGTGTGTTGCCTAGCGTGAAGGGATGGAGAGTGACGCTAGCAGCAGTGCTGCCAGCTCGGCGCGATCAGCGTCGGGTCGAAAAAAGCGCGGGCGTCCCGCTGCGGTGGCGCGTGTTTTAACGCGATCGATGTCTGACGACATCATGCCGCCACCGCGAGACTCGCCCCCACGGAAGCTGCGTGCGCCAGCTTTGAGCTCGGGAGATGACAGCGATGCGTCGCTGGCAGCTGTGTTGGCTGGAGCCACCACTGCTGCCGCCGTCGCTGCCGCCGCCAATGCTGCTTCTGCCGCCGTTGCTGCCGCCCCCGTTGTTGCTGCCCCCGTCGTTGCTGCCCCCGTTGCTGCTGCCCCCGTTGCTGCTGCCCCCGTTGCTGCTGCCCCCGCTGCCGCTACTCCTGCCGCCGTTGCCGCTTCTGCCACTGCTACTGCTGCCGCCTCCCCGAGTTTGGCTTGTCCAAACGGGATGGTCCAACGAATGTTGGCCATCGAACAGGAGCTCCGGAGAGCTGTTGTCCGCGAGGGAGTGCCCAGCAATGTGGCGCTAAGCGTGCTGGATGCAGGTGCAAGCTACCAAGAGCTTGTACTGAGCATGTACGGCAGGATTGTGGAGCTAGAGGCGCAGAGCCGTGCCCGCCCACAAACCGCTGCTACCATTGCTGTCCCCGCCGTCTCTGCCACAGTTGCCCGAGCTAACGCTCCAATTGCTGCACCACGGGCCCGCAAGGCTGCGGAAACCTGGTCAGCAATTGTGACCAGCAGCAACCCGGAGGAGACGCCTCAGCAAGTCGCTGAGCGCGTTCGCAGGGATGTTGCCCCCGCTCTCGGTGTCCGTGTTCACGAGGTGCGTGAACTGAAGAGAGGTGGCGCGATCATCCGCACGCCGTCGTCGGGAGAGATCCGCAGGGTCGTGGCTAACCCGAAGTTCAAGGAACTTGGGTTAGATATTAAGCGGAACGCAGCGCTCAGGCCCAGAATAACCGTCCTGGACGTTGACAGTAACATTACTGTCAAGCAGTTCATGGGCGGTCTGTTTAAAAACCACTTCTCGGAGCACATGTCCAGTGCTGCATTTGAGAAGTCGGTGGCCATCGTGTCTAAGGTGTGGACGCAAGATGTAGGTCCGATTTCGATCCAGCTGGAGCTGGATCAGAAGGCCCTGGATATCCTGGAAGAACATGACAGGATATATGTGGATTGGTTCGCCTTCCGTTGGCGGTCGACGGTGCGCACGTATGCGTGCCACAGGTGTGTCAGTTTTGACCACAAGATCGCCCAGTGCCGGATGAAAGAACAAATCTGCCGTCAGTGCGGACAGTCCGGACACCGAGCTGGGAAGTGCTGCAACCCTGTGCACTGCAGGAATTGCAGTTTCAAGGGGCTACCCTGTGAGCATTTAATGCTCTCAGCGGCTTGCCCGATATACGGAGCTGTGCTCGCCAAGGTGGCTGCTAGACATTAATGTTTAGCATCACCCAGGCAAACTGCGGTCGCAGTCGAGCTGCCGTTATAGAGCTCGGTGTCAGGATGAGGAACTCAGGGAGAAAGTTCGCACTGATCCAGGAGCCTTACGTGGACCGTGGAGGAAGAATCACCGGATTACCGGCAGGCATGCGAGTCTTCTCCGACCGCCGCAACAAAGCTGCCATAGTCGTTGACGACCAGGAGGTCGTCTGCATGCCTGTCTCGTCGCTCATCACTGAGTACGGCGTATGCGTGAGTGTGTCTGGGAACTTTGGCTCAATTTTCCTCACCTCCGTATATTGCCAGTTCAATACTGAAATTGAACCGTACCTGCTGTACATGGATGCGGTGCTGCTGCTAGCCAGCCGCACGCCTGTCATCTATGGCCTAGACGCGAACGCAGTATCCCCCCTGTGGTTCAGTAAGCTCCCCGAGCGCTCTCGGGGCTACTTGAACAGGCAGCGGGGTGAGCTGCTAGCAAATTGGGTACAGGGCAGTCGAGCCGGTGTGCTAAATGTCCGCAGCAGTGTGTACACGTTCGATAATCGCAGGGCAAGAAGCGATATCGACGTAACGATCGTCAGCGATTCAGCGTCTACGTGGGCCACGTTTGATTGGAGTGTAAGCGAGTGGGATCTGAGCGATCACAACATCATTACTGTTGTTGTAACGCCGGATCCGCTAAGCACTGTAGAGAGCTATGCTCCGGTGCCCTCGTGGAAACTCCAGCGTGCTGACTGGCGACGTTTCAGTGATGAGCTGATGACTGCATCGTTGGAACTTCCTCTGGAGGAGTTTCACCAGATGGCATCTGATGAGCAGGTCTCCGCACTTCGCTCCCTGGTTCATCAGGTGAGCGACACTGTGTTGGGACGCCAGCAGCTGCAAGCCAGACGTCGTGTGGGTTGGTGGAATGCCGCCCTCACTGATGCACGTCGCGAGCTCAGGAGAGCCCGACGAAGGCTTCAGCATGCGCGTAGAAACTACAGTGATAGCGCTGATGACCTCGCCACGTATTTCAGGATCACCCGAAAGGAATACGTGAGGATGATGCTGAAAGTGAAAGAGGAAGACTGGAGACGATTTGTCGGCGAGCACCAGGAAGACCCATGGGGGCGTGCCTACCGGATATGCCGAGGCCGCAAGACGTGCACCGATCTCGGTTGCCTTCGCTGGAATGATGAGCAAGTCGTAACCTGGCACGACTGTGCGAACGTCCTGCTCCGCAGCTTCTTTCCTGCTGCGGAGAGGCCAGTGGACGTTACCATTCCTAGCGAAGTACCCCCAGCCCTTGACAGGTTCGAGGTAGAAACGTGCATCGCCAGAGTTCGGAGCAGACGCTCACCTGGTCTAGATGGCATAACTGGGGGTATGGTCAAAGCGGCTTGGCGCGCCATCCCGGAGTACTTGACAGCGTTGTTTTCCCGCTGCCTGGCAGAGGGATACTTCCCCACTGAGTGGAAGCGCCCACGTGTGGTTGCGCTCCTCAAGGGCCCAGATAAGGACAGGAGCGATCCAGCGTCCTATCGGGGTATCTGCCTGTTGCCTGTCTTCGGCAAAGTACTCGAAGGGATCATGGTGAACCGTGTGAAGGAGGTGCTCACGGACGAAAGTCGATGGCAATTCGGCTTTCGCCCCGGGCGCTGCGTTGAGGATGCCTGGAGTCACGTCGTGAGCAGTGTCGAAGCCAGCTCGGCTCGATATGTGCTCGGTATCTTCGTTGACTTCAGGGGTGCGTTCGACCATGTCGAATGGGACGCAGCACTACGCCGACTATCGGATCTAGGATGCAGGGAAGTTGGGATCTGGCGCAGCTTCTTTTCGGACCGAAAGGCAAGTATCGTCAGCAGCTTTGGCGAAGTCAGTGTAGATGTTACACGTGGCTGTCCGCAGGGGTCCATCAGTGGTCCATTTATTTGGAACATCCTGATGGACACACTTCTGCATCGCCTTGAAGCGGAATGCACTTTAAGTGCATATGCTGACGACCTCTTGCTGCTCGTTGATGGAAATTCCAGATCCCAACTGGAGCTCAAAGGTGCCCAACTAATGGAATTAGTTGGAGGATGGGGTATCGAGGTAGGCGTGTCAGTCTCGGCAACGAAGACAGTCACGATGCTCCTTAAGGGAAGGCTGTCATCTGGCAGACCGCCCGCCGTAAGCTTTGCAGGAGCAAACTTGCGGTATGTGACGCAGTGCCGTTACCTTGGCATCACGGTCGGCGAGCGGCTGAGTTTTCTCCCGCATGTCGCGTCCCTACGCGATCGGCTGGCTGGAGTCGTCGGAGCCCTGACCCGTGTGCTACGCGTTGACTGGGGACTCAGTCCGCAAGCACGGCGAAGGATATATGCCGGACTCATGGTGCCTTGTGCGCTATTTGGTGCCTCGGTCTGGTACAAGGTGGTGATGAGACTAGTCGGCGCCAGGAGGGCGCTCAAGTCCTGCCATCGGCTCATCCTATTAGGATGCTTGCCAACGTGCCGAACGGTATCTACAGATGCCCTAGAAGTTCTTGCTGGAGCTCCACCGCTGGACCTTGTGGCGATGCGTATAGCAATGCAGTCGAAGATGAAGCGTAACTACCCCATGGTAGAAGGCGATTGGCTCTACGATCAAGACGTTTCGACCCTTGATCGCAACATGAGGAGAGCCTTGCTGGACGAACGCTTACTACGTGAGTGGCAACTCCGATGGGATGACAGCGAGCACGGTCGTGTGACGCACAAGTTCATCCCGGACGTAAGCTTCGTCTACAGCCGCCCAGACTTCAAGTTCACGATGCAGGCCAGTTTCCTCATAACTGGCCATGGCTCGATGAATGCCTTCCTGCATGCGCGTGGTCTAAGCGAGACTGCTGAATGTCCATGTGGCGATCCTGTAGAGGACTGGCAGCACATTCTTTGTGTCTGCCCCCTCTATGCGGATGTGCGTGACCCGGAAGGGCTTGGAATTCAGCAGAATGCATCCGGTGATTGGACTTTTGCTGACACCCTGACGACCAATGAGAGCATGCAACTGCTTGAAGATTATGCTCGCATAGTCTTCAGCAGGCGACGCATGCTGCTTGACGCTGGAGCTGGACCGGGTCGACCAGTACCGGACTGACGTTAGTCAAAACTGGTAGTAGCACTTACTACGAAAGGCCCACCAATGCCTCAAATTGGTAGACGATCTCCCCGGAGCGAATCGCAGGTCCAACCAAAGTCCATAAATTTGGTAGACAAAATCCATTCGGATGAGTCGAAGGGCAGACCAAAGCCTCAATTTGGTAGACTTTCTTCATAACGAAGAAAGTCGAAGGTCATACCAAAGTCCTAAATTTGGGAGACGAATCCTAATGGACTAGTCGAAAGGCCGACCATAGCCTTAATTTGGTAGACAAAATCCTCGCGATGAGTCGAAGGGCCAACCAGAGCCTTAATCTGGGAGACGTGTCCTTGGATACATCGAAGGTCTTACCAAAGTCCTTAAGTTTGGTAGACGAATCCTTACGGACTAGTCGAAGGGCAAACCAAAGCCTCAATTTGGTAGACTCTCTTCTCTCCGAAGAGAATCGTAAGGCTGACCAAAGTCCTTAGTTTGGGAGACAAATCCTTATGGACTAGTCGAAGGGCGGACCAAAGCCTCTAATTTGGTAGACTCACTCCTTCGGGAGTCAGTCGCCGGTGTCTACCCAGTTCCTGGTTGTCGGAAACCAAAATGGGAAGCAGTCTCTGACTGCGACCAGCCGATCAAAGCTGTTAATTTGAACCACGGGATGGGCTGGTGGCCAAGGCCAGCCCAATTGAGGTTGGCCCCCTTTAGTGGGAGTATCGTGGTGGCTGTGGTTGTTAAAATGTTGTGGTTCAATGTAAAGTTGGACCTCAGCCGGAAGCTGTCCCCGTAGTCAGCAGAGGTTAAGATAGGCCTCGCCTCTACCCAAGAGGGAAGCCATGCCCGACAGCATGAATTCGAACTTGGTACCTAAAAGAGTTTCTTTTAGGGGCGTTGGTGGACGCATTGTATTCACCCGCTGTACTTTGTGTCACATATGTGGCTCAAATGCGTACCGTGGTTGTAAACCCCCTCGGGGTACACGCCACGATAAATAAATATCAGGACTCTGTCCCTATCTACTCAGTTTGTGTTCGACAGTCGCCGAGAGTGGACGTGTTTTGCGCGTGACAAAAGATTTTATTGCCGCAATAAAATCTGAAACACAAATTAAGAGTGCTTAAAAGTGCCATTTCAGCGATAAGCTGTGTGCCAGTAACTGTAGTTTTTACAGATTACAGTTGCTGCGCTGCGATTGGTCGGCCAATTAAAACTGTGTAAAAAGTGTTGCATACTTTTGTAGTATTTAAATATAAAAAAGTATTGCATACTTTTGTTATATTTAAACAAAAATAGGTTTGCATACCTAAGGGTGTTCTCGCTGTGTGTTGCCTAGCGTGAAGGGATGGAGAGTGACGCTAGCAGCAGTGCTGCCAGCTCGGCGCGATCAGCGTCGGGTCGAAAAAAGCGCGGGCGTCCCGCTGCGGTGGCGCGTGTTTTAACGCGATCGATGTCTGACGACATCATGCCGCCACCGCGAGACTCGCCCCCACGGAAGCTGCGTGCGCCAGCTTTGAGCTCGGGAGATGACAGCGATGCGTCGCTGGCAGCTGTGTTGGCTGGAGCCACCACTGCTGCCGCCGTCGCTGCCGCCGCCAATGCTGCTTCTGCCGCCGTTGCTGCCGCCCCCGTTGTTGCTGCCCCCGTCGTTGCTGCCCCCGTTGCTGCTGCCCCCGTTGCTGCTGCCCCCGTTGCTGCTGCCCCCGCTGCCGCTACTCCTGCCGCCGTTGCCGCTTCTGCCACTGCTACTGCTGCCGCCTCCCCGAGTTTGGCTTGTCCAAACGGGATGGTCCAACGAATGTTGGCCATCGAACAGGAGCTCCGGAGAGCTGTTGTCCGCGAGGGAGTGCCCAGCAATGTGGCGCTAAGCGTGCTGGATGCAGGTGCAAGCTACCAAGAGCTTGTACTGAGCATGTACGGCAGGATTGTGGAGCTAGAGGCGCAGAGCCGTGCCCGCCCACAAACCGCTGCTACCATTGCTGTCCCCGCCGTCTCTGCCACAGTTGCCCGAGCTAACGCTCCAATTGCTGCACCACGGGCCCGCAAGGCTGCGGAAACCTGGTCAGCAATTGTGACCAGCAGCAACCCGGAGGAGACGCCTCAGCAAGTCGCTGAGCGCGTTCGCAGGGATGTTGCCCCCGCTCTCGGTGTCCGTGTTCACGAGGTGCGTGAACTGAAGAGAGGTGGCGCGATCATCCGCACGCCGTCGTCGGGAGAGATCCGCAGGGTCGTGGCTAACCCGAAGTTCAAGGAACTTGGGTTAGATATTAAGCGGAACGCAGCGCTCAGGCCCAGAATAACCGTCCTGGACGTTGACAGTAACATTACTGTCAAGCAGTTCATGGGCGGTCTGTTTAAAAACCACTTCTCGGAGCACATGTCCAGTGCTGCATTTGAGAAGTCGGTGGCCATCGTGTCTAAGGTGTGGACGCAAGATGTAGGTCCGATTTCGATCCAGCTGGAGCTGGATCAGAAGGCCCTGGATATCCTGGAAGAACATGACAGGATATATGTGGATTGGTTCGCCTTCCGTTGGCGGTCGATGGTGCGCACGTATGCGTGCCACAGGTGTGTCAGTTTTGACCACAAGATCGCCCAGTGCCGGATGAAAGAACAAATCTGCCGTCAGTGCGGACAGTCCGGACACCGAGCTGGGAAGTGCTGCAACCCTGTGCACTGCAGGAATTGCAGTTTCAAGGGGCTACCCTGTGAGCATTTAATGCTCTCAGCGGCTTGCCCGATATACGGAGCTGTGCTCGCCAAGGTGGCTGCTAGACATTAATGTTTAGCATCACCCAGGCAAACTGCGGTCGCAGTCGAGCTGCCGTTATAGAGCTCGGTGTCAGGATGAGGAACTCAGGGAGAAAGTTCGCACTGATCCAGGAGCCTTACGTGGACCGTGGAGGAAGAATCACCGGATTACCGGCAGGCATGCGAGTCTTCTCCGACCGCCGCAACAAAGCTGCCATAGTCGTTGACGACCAGGAGGTCGTCTGCATGCCTGTCTCGTCGCTCATCACTGAGTACGGCGTATGCGTGAGTGTGTCTGGGAACTTTGGCTCAATTTTCCTCACCTCCGTATATTGCCAGTTCAATACTGAAATTGAACCGTACCTGCTGTACATGGATGCGGTGCTGCTGCTAGCCAGCCGCACGCCTGTCATCTATGGCCTAGACGCGAACGCAGTATCCCCCCTGTGGTTCAGTAAGCTCCCCGAGCGCTCTCGGGGCTACTTGAACAGGCAGCGGGGTGAGCTGCTAGCAAATTGGGTACAGGGCAGTCGAGCCGGTGTGCTAAATGTCCGCAGCAGTGTGTACACGTTCGATAATCGCAGGGCAAGAAGCGATATCGACGTAACGATCGTCAGCGATTCAGCGTCTACGTGGGCCACGTTTGATTGGAGTGTAAGCGAGTGGGATCTGAGCGATCACAACATCATTACTGTTGTTGTAACGCCGGATCCGCTAAGCACTGTAGAGAGCTATGCTCCGGTGCCCTCGTGGAAACTCCAGCGTGCTGACTGGCGACGTTTCAGTGATGAGCTGATGACTGCATCGTTGGAACTTCCTCTGGAGGAGTTTCACCAGATGGCATCTGATGAGCAGGTCTCCGCACTTCGCTCCCTGGTTCATCAGGTGAGCGACACTGTGTTGGGACGCCAGCAGCTGCAAGCCAGACGTCGTGTGGGTTGGTGGAATGCCGCCCTCACTGATGCACGTCGCGAGCTCAGGAGAGCCCGACGAAGGCTTCAGCATGCGCGTAGAAACTACAGTGATAGCGCTGATGACCTCGCCACGTATTTCAGGATCACCCGAAAGGAATACGTGAGGATGATGCTGAAAGTGAAAGAGGAAGACTGGAGACGATTTGTCGGCGAGCACCAGGAAGACCCATGGGGGCGTGCCTACCGGATATGCCGAGGCCGCAAGACGTGCACCGATCTCGGTTGCCTTCGCTGGAATGATGAGCAAGTCGTAACCTGGCACGACTGTGCGAACGTCCTGCTCCGCAGCTTCTTTCCTGCTGCGGAGAGGCCAGTGGACGTTACCATTCCTAGCGAAGTACCCCCAGCCCTTGACAGGTTCGAGGTAGAAACGTGCATCGCCAGAGTTCGGAGCAGACGCTCACCTGGTCTAGATGGCATAACTGGGGGTATGGTCAAAGCGGCTTGGCGCGCCATCCCGGAGTACTTGACAGCGTTGTTTTCCCGCTGCCTGGCAGAGGGATACTTCCCCACTGAGTGGAAGCGCCCACGTGTGGTTGCGCTCCTCAAGGGCCCAGATAAGGACAGGAGCGATCCAGCGTCCTATCGGGGTATCTGCCTGTTGCCTGTCTTCGGCAAAGTACTCGAAGGGATCATGGTGAACCGTGTGAAGGAGGTGCTCACGGACGAAAGTCGATGGCAATTCGGCTTTCGCCCCGGGCGCTGCGTTGAGGATGCCTGGAGTCACGTCGTGAGCAGTGTCGAAGCCAGCTCGGCTCGATATGTGCTCGGTATCTTCGTTGACTTCAGGGGTGCGTTCGACCATGTCGAATGGGACGCAGCACTACGCCGACTATCGGATCTAGGATGCAGGGAAGTTGGGATCTGGCGCAGCTTCTTTTCGGACCGAAAGGCAAGTATCGTCAGCAGCTTTGGCGAAGTCAGTGTAGATGTTACACGTGGCTGTCCGCAGGGGTCCATCAGTGGTCCATTTATTTGGAACATCCTGATGGACACACTTCTGCATCGCCTTGAAGCGGAATGCACTTTAAGTGCATATGCTGACGACCTCTTGCTGCTCGTTGATGGAAATTCCAGATCCCAACTGGAGCTCAAAGGTGCCCAACTAATGGAATTAGTTGGAGGATGGGGTATCGAGGTAGGCGTGTCAGTCTCGGCAACGAAGACAGTCACGATGCTCCTTAAGGGAAGGCTGTCATCTGGCAGACCGCCCGCCGTAAGCTTTGCAGGAGCAAACTTGCGGTATGTGACGCAGTGCCGTTACCTTGGCATCACGGTCGGCGAGCGGCTGAGTTTTCTCCCGCATGTCGCGTCCCTACGCGATCGGCTGGCTGGAGTCGTCGGAGCCCTGACCCGTGTGCTACGCGTTGACTGGGGACTCAGTCCGCAAGCACGGCGAAGGATCTATGCCGGACTCATGGTGCCTTGTGCGCTATTTGGTGCCTCGGTCTGGTACAAGGTGGTGATGAGACTAGTCGGCGCCAGGAGGGCGCTCAAGTCCTGCCATCGGCTCATCCTATTAGGATGCTTGCCAACGTGCCGAACGGTATCTACAGATGCCCTAGAAGTTCTTGCTGGAGCTCCACCGCTGGACCTTGTGGCGATGCGTATAGCAATGCAGTCGAAGATGAAGCGTAACTACCCCATGGTAGAAGGCGATTGGCTCTACGATCAAGACGTTTCGACCCTTGATCGCAACATGAGGAGAGCCTTGCTGGACGAACGCTTACTACGTGAGTGGCAACTCCGATGGGATGACAGCGAGCACGGTCGTGTGACGCACAAGTTCATCCCGGACGTAAGCTTCGTCTACAGCCGCCCAGACTTCAAGTTCACGATGCAGGCCAGTTTCCTCATAACTGGCCATGGCTCGATGAATGCCTTCCTGCATGCGCGTGGTCTAAGCGAGACTGCTGAATGTCCATGTGGCGATCCTGTAGAGGACTGGCAGCACATTCTTTGTGTCTGCCCCCTCTATGCGGATGTGCGTGACCCGGAAGGGCTTGGAATTCAGCAGAATGCATCCGGTGATTGGACTTTTGCTGACACCCTGACGACCAATGAGAGCATGCAACTGCTTGAAGATTATGCTCGCATAGTCTTCAGCAGGCGACGCATGCTGCTTGACGCTGGAGCTGGACCGGGTCGACCAGTACCGGACTGACGTTAGTCAAAACTGGTAGTAGCACTTACTACGAAAGGCCCACCAATGCCTCAAATTGGTAGACGATCTCCCCGGAGCGAATCGCAGGTCCAACCAAAGTCCATAAATTTGGTAGACAAAATCCATTCGGATGAGTCGAAGGGCAGACCAAAGCCTCAATTTGGTAGACTTTCTTCATAACGAAGAAAGTCGAAGGTCATACCAAAGTCCTAAAATTTGGGAGACGAATCCTAATGGACTAGTCGAAAGGCCGACCATAGCCTTAATTTGGTAGACAAAATCCTCGCGATGAGTCGAAGGGCCAACCAGAGCCTTAATCTGGGAGACGTGTCCTTGGATACATCGAAGGTCTTACCAAAGTCCTTAAGTTTGGTAGACGAATCCTTACGGACTAGTCGAAGGGCAAACCAAAGCCTCAATTTGGTAGACTCTCTTCTCTCCGAAGAGAATCGTAAGGCTGACCAAAGTCCTTAGTTTGGGAGACAAATCCTTATGGACTAGTCGAAGGGCGGACCAAAGCCTCTAATTTGGTAGACTCACTCCTTCGGGAGTCAGTCGCCGGTGTCTACCCAGTTCCTGGTTGTCGGAAACCAAAATGGGAAGCAGTCTCTGACTGCGACCAGCCGATCAAAGCTGTTAATTTGAACCACGGGATGGGCTGGTGGCCAAGGCCAGCCCAATTGAGGTTGGCCCCCTTTAGTGGGAGTATCGTGGTGGCTGTGGTTGTTAAAATGTTGTGGTTCAATGTAAAGTTGGACCTCAGCCGGAAGCTGTCCCCGTAGTCAGCAGAGGTTAAGATAGGCCTCGCCTCTACCCAAGAGGGAAGCCATGCCCGACAGCATGAATTCGAACTTGGTACCTAAAAGAGTTTCTTTTAGGGGCGTTGGTGGACGCATTGTATTCACCCGCTGTACTTTGTGTCACATATGTGGCTCAAATGCGTACCGTGGTTGTAAACCCCCTCGGGGTACACGCCACGATAAATAAATATCAGGACTCTGTCCCTATCTACTCAGTTTGTGTTCGACAGTCGCCGAGAGTGGACGTGTTTTGCGCGTGACAAAAGATTTTATTGCCGCAATAAAATCTGAAACACAAATTAAGAGTGCTTAAAAGTGCCATTTCAGCGATAAGCTGTGTGCCAGTAACTGTAGTTTTTACAGATTACAGTTGCTGCGCTGCGATTGGTCGGCCAATTAAAACTGTGTAAAAAGTGTTGCATACTTTTGTAGTATTTAAATATAAAAAAGTATTGCATACTTTTGTTATATTTAAACAAAAATAGGTTTGCATACCTAAGGGTGTTCTCGCTGTGTGTTGCCTAGCGTGAAGGGATGGAGAGTGACGCTAGCAGCAGTGCTGCCAGCTCGGCGCGATCAGCGTCGGGTCGAAAAAAGCGCGGGCGTCCCGCTGCGGTGGCGCGTGTTTTAACGCGATCGATGTCTGACGACATCATGCCGCCACCGCGAGACTCGCCCCCACGGAAGCTGCGTGCGCCAGCTTTGAGCTCGGGAGATGACAGCGATGCGTCGCTGGCAGCTGTGTTGGCTGGAGCCACCACTGCTGCCGCCGTCGCTGCCGCCGCCAATGCTGCTTCTGCCGCCGTTGCTGCCGCCCCCGTTGTTGCTGCCCCCGTCGTTGCTGCCCCCGTTGCTGCTGCCCCCGTTGCTGCTGCCCCCGTTGCTGCTGCCCCCGCTGCCGCTACTCCTGCCGCCGTTGCCGCTTCTGCCACTGCTACTGCTGCCGCCTCCCCGAGTTTGGCTTGTCCAAACGGGATGGTCCAACGAATGTTGGCCATCGAACAGGAGCTCCGGAGAGCTGTTGTCCGCGAGGGAGTGCCCAGCAATGTGGCGCTAAGCGTGCTGGATGCAGGTGCAAGCTACCAAGAGCTTGTACTGAGCATGTACGGCAGGATTGTGGAGCTAGAGGCGCAGAGCCGTGCCCGCCCACAAACCGCTGCTACCATTGCTGTCCCCGCCGTCTCTGCCACAGTTGCCCGAGCTAACGCTCCAATTGCTGCACCACGGGCCCGCAAGGCTGCGGAAACCTGGTCAGCAATTGTGACCAGCAGCAACCCGGAGGAGACGCCTCAGCAAGTCGCTGAGCGCGTTCGCAGGGATGTTGCCCCCGCTCTCGGTGTCCGTGTTCACGAGGTGCGTGAACTGAAGAGAGGTGGCGCGATCATCCGCACGCCGTCGTCGGGAGAGATCCGCAGGGTCGTGGCTAACCCGAAGTTCAAGGAACTTGGGTTAGATATTAAGCGGAACGCAGCGCTCAGGCCCAGAATAACCGTCCTGGACGTTGACAGTAACATTACTGTCAAGCAGTTCATGGGCGGTCTGTTTAAAAACCACTTCTCGGAGCACATGTCCAGTGCTGCATTTGAGAAGTCGGTGGCCATCGTGTCTAAGGTGTGGACGCAAGATGTAGGTCCGATTTCGATCCAGCTGGAGCTGGATCAGAAGGCCCTGGATATCCTGGAAGAACATGACAGGATATATGTGGATTGGTTCGCCTTCCGTTGGCGGTCGATGGTGCGCACGTATGCGTGCCACAGGTGTGTCAGTTTTGACCACAAGATCGCCCAGTGCCGGATGAAAGAACAAATCTGCCGTCAGTGCGGACAGTCCGGACACCGAGCTGGGAAGTGCTGCAACCCTGTGCACTGCAGGAATTGCAGTTTCAAGGGGCTACCCTGTGAGCATTTAATGCTCTCAGCGGCTTGCCCGATATACGGAGCTGTGCTCGCCAAGGTGGCTGCTAGACATTAATGTTTAGCATCACCCAGGCAAACTGCGGTCGCAGTCGAGCTGCCGTTATAGAGCTCGGTGTCAGGATGAGGAACTCAGGGAGAAAGTTCGCACTGATCCAGGAGCCTTACGTGGACCGTGGAGGAAGAATCACCGGATTACCGGCAGGCATGCGAGTCTTCTCCGACCGCCGCAACAAAGCTGCCATAGTCGTTGACGACCAGGAGGTCGTCTGCATGCCTGTCTCGTCGCTCATCACTGAGTACGGCGTATGCGTGAGTGTGTCTGGGAACTTTGGCTCAATTTTCCTCACCTCCGTATATTGCCAGTTCAATACTGAAATTGAACCGTACCTGCTGTACATGGATGCGGTGCTGCTGCTAGCCAGCCGCACGCCTGTCATCTATGGCCTAGACGCGAACGCAGTATCCCCCCTGTGGTTCAGTAAGCTCCCCGAGCGCTCTCGGGGCTACTTGAACAGGCAGCGGGGTGAGCTGCTAGCAAATTGGGTACAGGGCAGTCGAGCCGGTGTGCTAAATGTCCGCAGCAGTGTGTACACGTTCGATAATCGCAGGGCAAGAAGCGATATCGACGTAACGATCGTCAGCGATTCAGCGTCTACGTGGGCCACGTTTGATTGGAGTGTAAGCGAGTGGGATCTGAGCGATCACAACATCATTACTGTTGTTGTAACGCCGGATCCGCTAAGCACTGTAGAGAGCTATGCTCCGGTGCCCTCGTGGAAACTCCAGCGTGCTGACTGGCGACGTTTCAGTGATGAGCTGATGACTGCATCGTTGGAACTTCCTCTGGAGGAGTTTCACCAGATGGCATCTGATGAGCAGGTCTCCGCACTTCGCTCCCTGGTTCATCAGGTGAGCGACACTGTGTTGGGACGCCAGCAGCTGCAAGCCAGACGTCGTGTGGGTTGGTGGAATGCCGCCCTCACTGATGCACGTCGCGAGCTCAGGAGAGCCCGACGAAGGCTTCAGCATGCGCGTAGAAACTACAGTGATAGCGCTGATGACCTCGCCACGTATTTCAGGATCACCCGAAAGGAATACGTGAGGATGATGCTGAAAGTGAAAGAGGAAGACTGGAGACGATTTGTCGGCGAGCACCAGGAAGACCCATGGGGGCGTGCCTACCGGATATGCCGAGGCCGCAAGACGTGCACCGATCTCGGTTGCCTTCGCTGGAATGATGAGCAAGTCGTAACCTGGCACGACTGTGCGAACGTCCTGCTCCGCAGCTTCTTTCCTGCTGCGGAGAGGCCAGTGGACGTTACCATTCCTAGCGAAGTACCCCCAGCCCTTGACAGGTTCGAGGTAGAAACGTGCATCGCCAGAGTTCGGAGCAGACGCTCACCTGGTCTAGATGGCATAACTGGGGGTATGGTCAAAGCGGCTTGGCGCGCCATCCCGGAGTACTTGACAGCGTTGTTTTCCCGCTGCCTGGCAGAGGGATACTTCCCCACTGAGTGGAAGCGCCCACGTGTGGTTGCGCTCCTCAAGGGCCCAGATAAGGACAGGAGCGATCCAGCGTCCTATCGGGGTATCTGCCTGTTGCCTGTCTTCGGCAAAGTACTCGAAGGGATCATGGTGAACCGTGTGAAGGAGGTGCTCACGGACGAAAGTCGATGGCAATTCGGCTTTCGCCCCGGGCGCTGCGTTGAGGATGCCTGGAGTCACGTCGTGAGCAGTGTCGAAGCCAGCTCGGCTCGATATGTGCTCGGTATCTTCGTTGACTTCAGGGGTGCGTTCGACCATGTCGAATGGGACGCAGCACTACGCCGACTATCGGATCTAGGATGCAGGGAAGTTGGGATCTGGCGCAGCTTCTTTTCGGACCGAAAGGCAAGTATCGTCAGCAGCTTTGGCGAAGTCAGTGTAGATGTTACACGTGGCTGTCCGCAGGGGTCCATCAGTGGTCCATTTATTTGGAACATCCTGATGGACACACTTCTGCATCGCCTTGAAGCGGAATGCACTTTAAGTGCATATGCTGACGACCTCTTGCTGCTCGTTGATGGAAATTCCAGATCCCAACTGGAGCTCAAAGGTGCCCAACTAATGGAATTAGTTGGAGGATGGGGTATCGAGGTAGGCGTGTCAGTCTCGGCAACGAAGACAGTCACGATGCTCCTTAAGGGAAGGCTGTCATCTGGCAGACCGCCCGCCGTAAGCTTTGCAGGAGCAAACTTGCGGTATGTGACGCAGTGCCGTTACCTTGGCATCACGGTCGGCGAGCGGCTGAGTTTTCTCCCGCATGTCGCGTCCCTACGCGATCGGCTGGCTGGAGTCGTCGGAGCCCTGACCCGTGTGCTACGCGTTGACTGGGGACTCAGTCCGCAAGCACGGCGAAGGATCTATGCCGGACTCATGGTGCCTTGTGCGCTATTTGGTGCCTCGGTCTGGTACAAGGTGGTGATGAGACTAGTCGGCGCCAGGAGGGCGCTCAAGTCCTGCCATCGGCTCATCCTATTAGGATGCTTGCCAACGTGCCGAACGGTATCTACAGATGCCCTAGAAGTTCTTGCTGGAGCTCCACCGCTGGACCTTGTGGCGATGCGTATAGCAATGCAGTCGAAGATGAAGCGTAACTACCCCATGGTAGAAGGCGATTGGCTCTACGATCAAGACGTTTCGACCCTTGATCGCAACATGAGGAGAGCCTTGCTGGACGAACGCTTACTACGTGAGTGGCAACTCCGATGGGATGACAGCGAGCACGGTCGTGTGACGCACAAGTTCATCCCGGACGTAAGCTTCGTCTACAGCCGCCCAGACTTCAAGTTCACGATGCAGGCCAGTTTCCTCATAACTGGCCATGGCTCGATGAATGCCTTCCTGCATGCGCGTGGTCTAAGCGAGACTGCTGAATGTCCATGTGGCGATCCTGTAGAGGACTGGCAGCACATTCTTTGTGTCTGCCCCCTCTATGCGGATGTGCGTGACCCGGAAGGGCTTGGAATTCAGCAGAATGCATCCGGTGATTGGACTTTTGCTGACACCCTGACGACCAATGAGAGCATGCAACTGCTTGAAGATTATGCTCGCATAGTCTTCAGCAGGCGACGCATGCTGCTTGACGCTGGAGCTGGACCGGGTCGACCAGTACCGGACTGACGTTAGTCAAAACTGGTAGTAGCACTTACTACGAAAGGCCCACCAATGCCTCAAATTGGTAGACGATCTCCCCGGAGCGAATCGCAGGTCCAACCAAAGTCCATAAATTTGGTAGACAAAATCCATTCGGATGAGTCGAAGGGCAGACCAAAGCCTCAATTTGGTAGACTTTCTTCATAACGAAGAAAGTCGAAGGTCATACCAAAGTCCTAAAATTTGGGAGACGAATCCTAATGGACTAGTCGAAAGGCCGACCATAGCCTTAATTTGGTAGACAAAATCCTCGCGATGAGTCGAAGGGCCAACCAGAGCCTTAATCTGGGAGACGTGTCCTTGGATACATCGAAGGTCTTACCAAAGTCCTTAAGTTTGGTAGACGAATCCTTACGGACTAGTCGAAGGGCAAACCAAAGCCTCAATTTGGTAGACTCTCTTCTCTCCGAAGAGAATCGTAAGGCTGACCAAAGTCCTTAGTTTGGGAGACAAATCCTTATGGACTAGTCGAAGGGCGGACCAAAGCCTCTAATTTGGTAGACTCACTCCTTCGGGAGTCAGTCGCCGGTGTCTACCCAGTTCCTGGTTGTCGGAAACCAAAATGGGAAGCAGTCTCTGACTGCGACCAGCCGATCAAAGCTGTTAATTTGAACCACGGGATGGGCTGGTGGCCAAGGCCAGCCCAATTGAGGTTGGCCCCCTTTAGTGGGAGTATCGTGGTGGCTGTGGTTGTTAAAATGTTGTGGTTCAATGTAAAGTTGGACCTCAGCCGGAAGCTGTCCCCGTAGTCAGCAGAGGTTAAGATAGGCCTCGCCTCTACCCAAGAGGGAAGCCATGCCCGACAGCATGAATTCGAACTTGGTACCTAAAAGAGTTTCTTTTAGGGGCGTTGGTGGACGCATTGTATTCACCCGCTGTACTTTGTGTCACATATGTGGCTCAAATGCGTACCGTGGTTGTAAACCCCCTCGGGGTACACGCCACGATAAATAAATATCAGGACTCTGTCCCTATCTACTCAGTTTGTGTTCGACAGTCGCCGCGAGTGGACGTGCTTACGCTTGCCTGCGTAGAATTTACCGTTTAGAAATCTAAAGAGCGCTTAAATTGTCTTCTCGGCGATAAGCTGTGCGCGAGCTTACAGTTTACAGTTACTGTGTCGTGATTGGTCGGCCAATCAGAAACAAACTAAAAAGTGCGGCATACTTTTGCGCTGCAAAGATATAAAAAAGGGTTGCATACCCTAAGGCTGCGTTTCTTCTGCCTTCTGTTGCCTAGTGCCTAGGCATGGAGAGCGATGCTAGCAGCAGTGCTGCCAGCTCGGCGCGATCAGTGTCGGGCCGTAAGAAGCGCGGGCGCCCCGCTGCGGTGGCGCGCGTGTCAACGCGCTTGATGTCGGATGACGTCATGCCGCCACCGCTGGATTCGCCCCCGCGGAAGCTACGTGCGCCAGCCTTGAGCTCGGGCGACGATAGCGATGCGTCGCTGGCAGCTGTGCTGGCTGGAGCCACCACTACTGCCGCCGTCGCTGCCGCCGCCAGTGCTGCTTCTGCTGCCGTTATTGCTGCCCCCGTTGTTGCTGCCCCCGTTGTTGCTGCCCCCGCTGCTGTCACGCCTGCTGTTACAGCCCCCGCTGCCGCTACTCCTGCTGCCGCTGCCGCTTCCTCTGCTGCTGCTGCTGCCGCCACATCAAGTTTGACCTGTTCAAACGAGATGGTCCAACGGATGTTGGCCATCGAACAAGAGCTCAGGAGAGCTGTAGTTCGCGATGGAGTGCCCAGCAATGTGGCACTAAGCGTGCTGGATGCAGGAGCACGCTACCAGGAGCTTGTCCTGAGTCTGTACGGCAGGGTTGTGGGGTTAGAGGCGCAGAGCCGTGCCCGCCCACAGGCCGTTGCGCCCTTCGCTGTCCCCGCTGCCAACGCCGCAATCGCCCGCGCTGACGCTCCAATCGCTGCACCACGGACCCGCAAGGCAGCGGAGACGTGGTCAGCGATTGTGACTAGCAGCAATCCTGAGGAGACGCCTCAGCAAGTCGCTGAACGCGTTCGCAAGGATGTTGCCCCCGCTCTTGGTGTCCGCGTACACGAGGTGCGTGAGCTGAAGCGAGGTGGTGCGATAATCCGCACACCGTCGTCAGGAGAGATCCGGAGAGTAGTGGCTAACCCAAAGTTTAAAGAACTTGGGTTAGATATTAAGAGAACCGCAGCGCTCAGGCCAAGAATAACCGTCTTGGACGTTGACAGTTGCATCACTGTCAAACAGTTCATGGACGGTTTATATAAAAACCACTTTCAAGGGCACATGTCGTGTGCTGCTTTTGAAAAGTCTGTTGCGATCGCCTCCAAGGTGTGGAAGCAAGGCGATGGCCCCATAAATATCCCGCTGGAGCTGGAGCAGAAGGCCCTGGATATCCTGGAGGAACACGACAGGATCTACGTAGATTGGTTCGCCTTCCGCTGGCGATCGATGGTGCGCACGTATGCGTGCCACAGGTGTGTCAGCTTTGACCACAAGATCGCCCAATGCCGGATGAAAGAGCAGATCTGCCGTCAGTGCGGACAGTCCGGACACCGAGCCGGGAAATGCTGCAATCCTGTGCACTGCAGGAATTGCAGCTTCAAAGGGCTACCCTGTGCGCATTTAATGCTCTCAGCGGCTTGCCCGATTTACGGAGCTGTGCTCGCCAAGGTGGCTGCTAGACACTAATGTTTAGCATCACCCAGGCAAACTGCGGTCGCAGTCGAGCTGCCGTGATAGAGCTCGGTGTCAGGATGAGGAACACAGGATCCAAGTTCGCACTGATCCAGGAGCCTTACGTTGATCGTGGGGAAGGAATCACCGGATTACCGGCAGGCATGCGAGTTTTCTCCGACCGCCGCAATAAAGCTGCCATAGTCGTTGACGACCAGGAGGTCGTCTGCATGCCTGTCTCGTCGCTCATCACTGAGTACGGCGTATGCGTGAGTGTGTCTGGGAACTTTGGCTCAATTTTCCTCACCTCCGTATACTGCCAGTTCAATACTGAAATTGAACCGTACCTGCTGTACATGGATGCGGTGCTGCTGCTAGCCAGCCGCACGCCTGTCATCTATGGCCTAGATGCGAACGCAGTATCCCCCCTGTGGTTCAGTAAGCTCCCCGAGCGCTCTCGGGGCTACTTGAACAGGCAGCGGGGTGAGCTGCTAGCAAATTGGGTACAGGGCAGTCCGAGCCGGAGTGCTAAATGTCCGCAGCAGCGTGTACACGTTCGATAATCGCAGGGCAAGAAGCGATATCGACGTAACGATCGTCAGCGATTCAGCGTCTACGTGGGCCACGTATGATTGGAGTGTAAGCGAGTGGGATCTGAGCGATCACAACATCATTACTGTTGTTGTAACGCCGGATCCGCTAAGCACTGTAGAGAGCTATGCTCCGGTGCCCTCGTGGAAACTCCAGCGTGCTGACTGGCGACGTTTCAGTGATGAGCTGATGACTGCATCGTTGGAACTTCCTCTGGAGGAGTTTCACCAGATGGCATCTGATGAGCAGGTCTCCGCACTTCGCTCCCTGGTTCATCAGGTGAGCGACACTGTGCTGGGACGCCAGCAGCTGCAAGCCAGACGTCGTGTGGGTTGGTGGAATGCCGCCCTCACTGATGCACGTCGCGAGCTCAGGAGAGCCCGACGAAGGCTTCAGCATGCGCGTCGAAACCACAGTGATAGTGCTGATGACCTCGCCACGTATTTCAGGATCACCCGAAAGGAATACGTGAGGATGATGCTGAAGGTGAAAGAGGAAGACTGGAGACGATTTGTCGGCGAGCACCAGGAAGACCCATGGGGGCGTGCCTACCGGATATGCCGAGGCCGCAAGACGTGCACCGATCTCGGTTGCCTTCGCTGGAATGACTGAGCAAGTCGTAACCTGGCACGACTGTGCGAACGTCCTGCTCCGCAGCTTCTTTCCTGCTGCGGAGAGGCCAGTGGACGTTACCATTCCTAGCGAAGTACCCCCAGCCCTTGACAGGTTCGAGGTAGAAACGTGCATCGCCAGAGTTCGGAGCAGACGCTCACCTGGTTCTAGATGGCATAACTGGGGGTATGGTCAAAGCGGCTTGGCGCGCCATCCCGGAGTACTTGACAGCGTTGTTTTCCCGCTGCCTGGCAGAGGGATACTTCCCCACTGAGTGGAAGCGCCCACGTGTGGTTGCGCTCCTCAAGGGCCCAGATAAGGACAGGAGCGATCCAGCGTCCTATCGGGGTATCTGCCTGTTGCCTGTCTTCGGCAAAGTACTCGAAGGGATCATGGTGAACCGTGTGAAGGAGGTGCTCACGGACGAAAGTCGATGGCAATTCGGCTTTCGCCCCGGGCGCTGCGTTGAGGATGCCTGGAGTCACGTCGTGAGCAGTGTCGAAGCCAGCTCGGCTCGATATGTGCTCGGTATCTTCGTTGACTTCAGGGGTGCGTTCGACCATGTCGAATGGGACGCAGCACTACGCCGACTATCGGATCTAGGATGCAGGGAAGTTGGGATCTGGCGCAGCTTCTTTTCGGACCGAAAGGCAAGTATCGTCAGCAGCTTTCGGCGAAGTCAGTGTAGATGTTACACGTGGCTGTCCGCAGGGGTCCATCAGTGGTCCATTTATTTGGAACATTCCTGATGGACACACTTCTGCATCGCCTTGAAGCGGAATGTACACTTAAGTGCATATGCTGACGACCTCTTGCTGCTCGTTGATGGAAATTCCAGATCCCAACTGGAGCTCAAAGGTGCCCAACTAATGGAATTAGTTGGAGGATGGGGTATCGAGGTAGGCGTGCTCAGTCTCGGCAACGAAGACATGTCACGATGCTCCTTAAGGGAAGGCTGTCATCTGGCAGACCGCCCGCCGTAAGCTTTGCAGGAGCAAACTTGCGGTATGTGACGCAGTGCCGTTACCTTGGCATCACGGTCGGCGAGCGGCTTGAGTTTTCTCCCGCATGTCGCGTCCCTACGCGATCGGCTGGCTGGAGTCGTCGGAGCCCTGACCCGTGTGCTACGCGTTGACTGGGGACTCAGTCCGCAAGCACGGCGAAGGATCTATGCCGGACTCATGGTGCCTTGTGCGCTATTTGGTGCCTCGGTCTGGTACAAGGTGGTGATGAGACTAGTCGGCGCCAGGAGGGCGCTCAAGTCCTGCCATCGGCTCATCCTATTAGGATGCTTGCCAACGTGCCGAACGGTATCTACAGATGCCCTAGAAGTTCTTGCTGGAGCTCCACCGCTGGACCTTGTGGCGATGCGTATAGCAATGCAGTCGAAGATGAAGCGTAACTACCCCATGGTAGAAGGCGATTGGCTCTACGATCAAGACGTTTCGACCCTTGATCGCAACATGAGGAGAGCCTTGCTGGACGAACGCTTACTACGTGAGTGGCAACTCCGATGGGATGACAGCGAGCACGGTCGTGTGACGCACAAGTTCATCCCGGACGTAAGCTTCGTCTACAGCCGCCCAGACTTCAAGTTCACGATGCAGGCCAGTTTCCTCATAACTGGCCATGGCTCGATGAATGCCTTCCTGCATGCGCGTGGTCTAAGCGAGACTGCTGAATGTCCATGTGGCGATCCTGTAGAGGACTGGCAGCACATTCTTTGTGTCTGCCCCCTCTATGCGGATGTGCGTGACCCGGAAGGGCTTGGAATTCAGCAGAATGCATCCGGTGATTGGACTTTTGCTGACACCCTGACGACCAATGAGAGCATGCAACTGCTTGAAGATTATGCTCGCATAGTCTTCAGCAGGCGACGCATGCTGCTTGACGCTGGAGCTGGACCGGGTCGACCAGTACCGGACTGACGTTAGTCAAAACTGGTAGTAGCACTTACTACGAAAGGCCCACCAATGCCTCAAATTGGTAGACGATCTCCCCGGAGCGAATCGCAGGTCCAACCAAAGTCCATAAATTTGGTAGACAAAATCCATTCGGATGAGTCGAAGGGCAGACCAAAGCCTCAATTTGGTAGACTTTCTTCATAACGAAGAAAGTCGAAGGTCATACCAAAGTCCTAAATTTGGGAGACGAATCCTAATGGACTAGTCGAAAGGCCGACCATAGCCTTAATTTGGTAGACAAAATCCTCGCGATGAGTCGAAGGGCCAACCAGAGCCTTAATCTGGGAGACGTGTCCCTTGTGGACTACATCGAAGGTCTTACCAAAGTCCTTAAGTTTGGTAGACGAAATCCATTACGGACTAGTCGAAGGGCAAACCAAAGCCTCAATTTGGTAGACTCTCTTCTCTCCGAGAGAAGTCGTAAGGCTGACCAAAGTCCTCAGTTTGGGAGACAAATCCTTATGGACTAGTCGAAGGGCGGACCAAAGCCTCTAATTTGGTAGACTCACTCCTTCGGGAGTCATGTCGCCGGTGTCTACCCAGTTCCTGGTTGTCGGAAACCAAAATGGGAAGCAGTCTCTGACTGCGACCAGCCGATCAAAGCTGTTAATTTGAACCACGGGATGGGCTGGTGGCCAAGGCCAGCCCAATTGAGGTTGGCCCCCTTTAGTGGGAGTATCGTGGTGGCTGTGGTTGATTAAAATGTTGTGGTTCAACTGTAAAGTTGGACCTCAGCCGGAAGCTGTCCCCGCAGTCAGCAGAGGTTAAGATAGGCCTCGCCTCTACCCAAGAGGGAAGCCATGCCCGACAGCATGAATTCGAACTTGGTACCTAAAAGAGTTTCTTTTAGGGGCGTTGGTGGGCGCATTGTATTCACCCGCTGTACTTTGTGTCACATATGTGGCTCAAACTGCGTACCGTGGTTGTAAACCCCCTCGGGGTACACGCCACGATAAATAAATATCAGGACTCTGTCCCTATCTACTATCTAGCGAAACCACAGCCAAGGGAACGGGCTTGGAATAATTAGCGGGGAAAGAAGACCCTTTTGAGCTTGACTCTAATCTGGCAGTGTAAGGAGACATAAGAGGTGTAGAATAAGTGGGAGATATTAAGCTTCGGTTTAGTATCAACAATGAAATACCACTACTCTTATTGTTTCCTTACTTACTTGATTAAGTGGAACGTGTATCATTTCCTAGCCATTATACGGATATATTTATTATGTCTTATGGTATTGGGTTTTGATGCAAGCTTCTTGATCAAAGTATCACGAGTTTGTTATATAATCGCAAACAAATTCTTTAAAGAGAAAATGCAGTTATGTATTTTTGATTTAATAATTTGGTATAACTCCAATTACTCAGGTATGATCCAATTCAAGGACATTGCCAGGTAGGGAGTTTGACTGGGGCGGTACATCTCTCAAATAATAACGGAGGTGTCCCAAGGCCAGCTCAGTGCGGACAGAAACCACACATAGAGCAAAAGGGCAAATGCTGACTTGATCTCGGTGTTCAGTACACACAGGGACAGCAAAAGCTCGGCCTATCGATCCTTTTGGTTTAAAGAGTTTTTAACAAGAGGTGTCAGAAAAGTTACCATAGGGATAACTGGCTTGTGGCGGCCAAGCGTTCATAGCGACGTCGCTTTTTGATCCTTCGATGTCGGCTCTTCCTATCATTGTGAAGCAAAATTCACCAAGCGTTGGATTGTTCACCCATGCAAGGGAACGTGAGCTGGGTTTAGACCGTCGTGAGACAGGTTAGTTTTACCCTACTAATGACAAAACGTTGTTGCGACAGCATTCCTGCGTAGTACGAGAGGAACCGCAGGTACGGACCAATGGCACAATACTTGTTCGAGCGAACAGTGGTATGACGCTACGTCCGTTGGATTATGCCTGAACGCCTCTAAGGTCGTATCCGTGCTGGACTGCAATGATAAATAAGGGGCAATTTGCATTGTATGGCTTCTAAACCATTAAAAGTTTATAATTCATTTTATAAACGACAATGGATGTGATGCCAATGTTATATATAACATAGTAAATTGGGAGGATCTTCGATCACCTGATGCCGCGCTAGTTATATTTTAAAACATTATTTAATACAATGACAAAGCCTGGAATCAATTGTAAACGACTTTTGTAACAGGCAAGGTGTTGTAAGTGGTTGAGCAGCTGCCATACTGCGATCCACTGAAGCTTATCCTTTGCTTGATATGATTCGATATCAAAAAAACAAACACTCATATATACATATCGTAGTTGTGTGTATATATATGCTTTTAAATATAGTAGTTATTTGGTTTGCTATTGTATTGAAAGTATATGTATATGCATTTTCTACTTTATGTCTTATGAGAGCTGTATTTTTGTAACAAAAATGGAATTGACGGAAGGAACATATATTATAATATGAATGTTTTTATATCTATTTATATGTATATATAATATATATGTGTATATCTATATACCTTTATATCTATATATATATATATAAATATATGTTTGAATAATTATATTATTTGTGTGTATATAATATATATATGTTTATTTGGATATTATATAAAAAATATTATATATAAATAAACATGTATATATGAAAGCCCTATGGGAGATACTTAATTTTCAAATATGTATAAGAGATCTCAAAGCTGATGGAGAGAACTCAAAATATTTGAGTAATTGAAGTTGGTGGAGGGAACTCATATATCATATCAATCGATGCAAAAAAACAATTTGGAACTTAGGTTTCAATTAAAGAAATCCAATGGAATTGACGGAAAGATGTATATAAAATCATATATGTCTTAATTATAATTATATATAAGCATATGTATATATGAGAACTCAAAGCTGATGGAGAGAACTCAAAATATTTGAGTAATTGAAGTTGGTGGAGGGAACTCATATCTCATATAAATCGATGCAAAAAACAATTTGGAACTTAAGTTTCTATTAAAGAAATACAATGGAATTGACGGAAAGATGTATATAAATCATATATGTCTTACTTATAATTATATATAAGCATATGTATATATGAGAACTCAAAGCTGATGGAGAGAACTCAAAATAGTTGAGTAATTGAAGTCGGTGCAGGGAACTCATAAACCAATGCAGAAAACACTTTGGAACTGAGATTAAGGTTTTTCAATTAAAGAAATACAATGGAATTTGACGGAAAGATTTATATAAGTCTATATATATGTCTCTTAATTATAATTATATATAAAAACATGTATATATATATGAAAGCCGCCCTATGGGAGATACTTAATTTTCAATTATAATAAATGAGAATTCAAAGCTGATGGAGAGAACTCAAAATATTTGAGTAATTTAAGTCGGTGGAGGGGACTCAATAAACCGATGCAGAAAACAATTTGGAACTAAGGTTTCAATTAAAGAAATACAATGGAATTGACGGAAAGAGATGTATATTATCATTTAATATATGTCTCAATAATAATTATATATAAGTGTGTGTATACTATATATACTGTATATTTAAAATACACAAAATATACTTTGCTTTTTTAACTATAATTAATGAAAATATTTTTTGTTACAGTTAAAATATTTAAATGATATGATTGTATTATTAAATTTAGTACAAAGTAATATAAAAGTCGGTGGTAACCTTTAAAATTACAGTTTTTTCGAATCGGTGTCAAATACTTATATATAGTGGAGTGCTGTCGCGCGGCGGCGGGCGGCAAGTTATATATGAAAAAAAATTTAAAAAGTAATTTCATATGATTGTGTTTGTGTGATGGTTGCCTTTTTGCCGCGCATATGTTATTTATATGAAATGGGGAAAGAATAATGAAGTTATTTGATTGTATTATTAAATTAGTAAATTATAATATATAGGTTGGTGATAGCCCTTGGTAAAAATGTCAGTTTTATAGAATTGGTGTCAAAAAACCTATATAGTGGAGTGGTGTCGCGCAAGGCAAGTCATATGAAAAAAAAAATTAAAAAGCAATTTCATATAGTTATGGAGTGTTGCCTTGCCGGCTAGGTTATTTATATGAAATGAGTAAAGAATAATGAAGTTATATGATTGTATTATTAAATTAGTACATGATAATATAAAGGTTGGTGGTAGCCTTTGGTTAAAATGTCAGATTTATAGAATTGGTGTCAAAAAACCTATATAGTGGAGTGGTGTCGCGCAAGGCAAGCCATATGAAAAAAAAATTTAAAAAGTAATTTCATATGATTGTGGAGTGTTGCCTTGCCGGCATAGATTATATATGTATGGGGCAAAGAATAATGAAGTTATATGAATGTATTATTAAATTAGTACATGATAATATAAAGGTTGGTGGTAGCCTTTGGTAAAAATGTCAGATTTATAGAATCGGTGTCAAAAAACCTATATAGTGGAGTGGTGTCGCGCAAGGCAAGTCATATGAAAAAAAATTTAAAAAGTTATTTCATATGATTGTGGAGTGTTGCCTTGCCGGCATAGATTATATATGTATGGGGCAAAGAATAATGAAGTTATATGAATGTATTATTAAATTAGTACATGATAATATAAAGGTTGGTGGTAGCCTTTGGTAAAAATGTCAGATTTATAGAATCGGTGTCAAAAAACCTATATAGTGGAGTGGTGTCGCGCAAGGCAAGTCATATGAAAAAAAATTTAAAAAGTAATTTCATATGATTGTGGAGTGTTGCCTTGCCGGCATAGATTATATATGTATGGGGCAAAGAATAATGAAGTTATATGAATGTATTATTAAATTAGTACATGATAATATAAAGGTTGGTGGTAGCCTTTGGTAAAAATGTCAGATTTATAGAATCGGTGTCAAAAACCTATATAGTGGAGTGGTGTCGCGCAAGGCAAGTCATATGAAAAAAAAATTTAAAAAGTAATTTCATATGATTGTGGAGTGTTGCCTTGCCGGCATAGATTATATATGTATGGGGCAAAGAATAATGAAGTTATATGATTGTATTATTAAATTAGTACATGATAATATAAAGGTTGGTGGTAGCCTTTGGTAAAAATGTCAGATTTATAGAATCGGTGTCAAAAAACCTATATAGTGGAGTGGTGTCGCGCAAGGCAAGTCATATGAAAAAAAAATTTAAAAAGTAATTTCATATGATTGTGGAGTGTTGCCTTGCCGGCATAGATTATATATGTATGGGGCAAAGAATAATGAAGTTATATGAATGTATTATTAAATTAGTACATGATAATATAAAGGTTGGTGGTAGCCTTTGGTAAAAATGTCAGATTTATAGAATCGGTGTCAAAAAACCTATATAGTGGAGTGGTGTCGCGCAAGGCAAGTCATATGAAAAAAAAATTTAAAAAGGTAATTTCATATGATTGTGGAGTGTTTGCCTTGCCGGCATAGATTATATATGTATGGGGCAAGAATAATGA
>NW_022045859.1:0-65843 GCF_003285905.1 Drosophila hydei
ACCCATGACCCATGACCCATGACCCATGACCCATGACCCATGAACCCATGACCCCTGACCCATGACCCATGACCCATGACCCATGACCCAACCCATGACCATGACCCATGACCCATGACCTTTGACCTGACCATAGACCATGACCGCATGACTCCATTGACCCCTAGACCCCATGACCCATGACCCATGACCCATGACCATGACCCATGACCCATGACCCATCCCATGACCCATGACCCATGACCCATGACCCATGACCCATGACCCATGACCCATGACCCATGACCCATGACCCATGACCCATGACCCATGACCCATGACCCATGACCCTGACCCATGACCCTGACCCATGACCCCTGACCCCTGACCCATGACCCCTGACCCATGACCCATGACCTATGTACCAATGACCCATGGCCCCATGACCCATGACCCATGACCAATACCCCCATGGACCGATGAACCATGGACCATAGAACAATGACCCATGACCCATGACCCATGACCCATGACCCATGACCCATGACCCATGACCCATGACCCATGACCCATGACCCATGACCCATGACCCATGATCCATGACCCATGACCTATTACCCCAATTAGACCCATTGACCCATGATCCATGACCACATATGACCCATGTATGACCCATGACCCATGACCCATATGACCCCAGTGACCCATTGACCCATGACCCACATGGACCCTATGAACCATTTGGACGGCAATGACCCATGACCCATGACCACATGACCCAATGACCCATTGACCCAGGACCCTATGACCCTATGACCCCTTTTTGCTTCGCTCTGGTATCCCATGACATGAACCATGACCCATGACCCATAACCCATGACCCATGACCCATGACCTATGAACCCATGACCCTGTCCACTGACCCAGTGACCCTGACCCATTGACCCCTGACCCAATGACCCATATGACCCATTGACCCGGCCATCATTGACCATGACCCATGACCCATGACCCATGGACCCATGACCCATGACCCATGTCCCAAGTCCCATTGACCCATGACCCTGACCCTATGACCCATGACCCATGGACCCATGACCCATGACCCATGACCCATGACCCATGACCCATGACCCATGACCCATGACCCATGACCCATGACCCATGACCCATGACCCATGACCCATGACCCATGACCCATGATACATGACCATACCCATGACCCATGACCCATGACCCATGACCCATGACCCATGACACATGGAACCCATCGAGCACAGACCCATGACCCAGGACCCATGATCCATGACCCATTACCCATGACTCAATGTACCCATGAATCCCATGACCCATGACCCATGACCGCTGACCCTGACCCATGACCCATGCCCTATGACACAATGACCCATGACCATGACCCATGACCATAGACCCATGACCCATGACCATGACCCAGACCCATGACCCATACCCATGACCAATGACCCATGACCCATGTGACCCATGACCCATGACCCATGACCCATTGACCCATGACCCATGACCCATGAATGACCATGACCCATGACCCATGACCCATGACCCATGACCCATGACCCATGACCCATGACCCATGACCCATGACCCATGACCCATGACCCATGACCCATGACCCATGACCCATGACCCATGACCCATGACCCATGACCCATGACCCATGACCCATGACCCATGACCCATGACCCATGACCCATGACCCATGACCCATGACCCATGACCCATGACCCATGACCCATGACCCATGACCCATGACCCATGACCCATGACCCATGACCCATGACCCATGACCCATGACCCATGACCCATGACCCATGACCCATGACCCATGACCCATGACCCATGACCCATGACCCATGACCCATGACCCATGACCCATGACCCATGACCCATGACCCATGACCCATGACCCATGACCCATGACCCATGACCCATGACCCATGACCCATGACCCATGACCCATGACCCATGACCCATGACCCATGACCCATGACCCATGACCCATGACCCATGACCCATGACCCATGACCCATGACCCATGACCCATGACCCATGACCCATGACCCATGACCCATGACCCATGACCCATGACCCATGACCCATGACCCATGACCCATGACCCATGACCCATGACCCATGACCCATGACCCATGACCCATGACCCATGACCCATGACCCATGACCCATGACCCATGACCCATGACCCATGACCCATGACCATGACCCATGACCCATGACCCATGACCCATGACCCATGACCCATGACCCATGACCCATGACCCATGACCCATGACCCATGACCCATGACCCATGACCCATGACCCATGACCCATGACCCATGACCCATGACCCATGACCCATGACCCATGACCCATGACCCATGACCCATGACCCATGACCCATGACCCATGACCCATGACCCATGACCCATGACCCATGACCCATGACCCATGACCCATGACCCATGACCCATGACCCATGACCCATGACCCATGACCCATGACCCATGACCCATGACCCATGACCCATGACCCATGACCCATGACCCATGACCCATGACCCATGACCCATGACCCATGACCCATGACCCATGACCCATGACCCATGACCCATGACCCATGACCCATGACCCATGACCCATGACCCATGACCCATGACCCATGACCCATGACCCATGACCCATGACCCATGACCCATGACCCATGACCCATGACCCATGACCCATGACCCATGACCCATGACCCATGACCCATGACCCATGACCCATGACCCATGACCCATGACCCATGACCCATGACCCATGACCCATGACCCATGACCCATGACCCATGACCCATGACCCATGACCCATGACCCATGACCCATGACCCATGACCCATGACCCATGACCCATGACCCATGACCCATGACCCATGACCCATGACCCATGACCCATGACCCATGACCCATGACCCATGACCCATGACCCATGACCCATGACCCATGACCCATGACCCATGACCCATGACCCATGACCCATGACCCATGACCCATGACCCATGACCCATGACCCATGACCCATGACCCATGACCCATGACCCATGACCCATGACCCATGACCCATGACCCATGACCCATGACCCATGACCCATGACCCATGACCCATGACCCATGACCCATGACCCATGACCCATGACCCATGACCCATGACCCATGACCCATGACCATGACCCATGACCCATGACCCATGACCCATGACCCATGACCCATGACCCATGACCCATGACCCATGACCCATGACCCATGACCCATGACCCATGACCCATGACCCATGACCCATGACCCATGACCCATGACCCATGACCCATGACCCATGACCCATGACCCATGACCCATGACCCATGACCCATGACCCATGACCCATGACCCATGACCCATGACCCATGACCCATGACCCATGACCCATGACCCATGACCCATGACCCATGACCCATGACCCATGACCCATGACCCATGACCCATGACCCATGACCCATGACCCATGACCCATGACCCATGACCCATGACCCATGACCCATGACCCATGACCCATGACCCATGACCCATGACCCATGACCCATGACCCATGACCCATGACCCATGACCCATGACCCATGACCCATGACCCATGACCCATGACCCATGACCCATGACCCATGACCCATGACCCATGACCCATGACCCATGACCCATGACCCATGACCCATGACCCATGACCCATGACCCATGACCCATGACCCATGACCCATGACCCATGACCCATGACCCATGACCCATGACCCATGACCCATGACCCATGACCCATGACCCATGACCCATGACCCATGACCCATGACCCATGACCCATGACCCATGACCCATGACCCATGACCCATGACCCATGACCCATGACCCATGACCCATGACCCATGACCCATGACCCATGACCCATGACCCATGACCCATGACCCATGACCCATGACCCATGACCCATGACCCATGACCCATGACCCATGACCCATGACCCATGACCCATGACCCATGACCCATGACCCATGACCCATGACCCATGACCCATGACCCATGACCCATGACCCATGACCCATGACCCATGACCCATGACCCATGACCCATGACCCATGACCCATGACCCATGACCCATGACCCATGACCCATGACCCATGACCCATGACCCATGACCCATGACCCATGACCCATGACCCATGACCCATGACCCATGACCCATGACCCATGACCCATGACCCATGACCCATGACCCATGACCCATGACCCATGACCCATGACCCATGACCCATGACCCATGACCCATGACCCATGACCCATGACCCATGACCCATGACCCATGACCCATGACCCATGACCCATGACCCATGACCCATGACCCATGACCCATGACCCATGACCCATGACCCATGACCCATGACCCATGACCCATGACCCATGACCCATGACCCATGACCCATGACCCATGACCCATGACCCATGACCCATGACCCATGACCCATGACCCATGACCCATGACCCATGACCCATGACCCATGACCCATGACCCATGACCCATGACCCATGACCCATGACCCATGACCCATGACCCATGACCCATGACCCATGACCCATGACCCATGACCCATGACCCATGACCCATGACCCATGACCCATGACCCATGACCCATGACCCATGACCCATGACCCATGACCCATGACCCATGACCCATGACCCATGACCCATGACCCATGACCCATGACCCATGACCCATGACCCATGACCCATGACCCATGACCCATGACCCATGACCCATGACCCATGACCCATGACCCATGACCCATGACCCATGACCCATGACCCATGACCCATGACCCATGACCCATGACCCATGACCCATGACCCATGACCCATGACCCATGACCCATGACCCATGACCCATGACCCATGACCCATGACCCATGACCCATGACCCATGACCCATGACCCATGACCCATGACCCATGACCCATGACCCATGACCCATGACCCATGACCCATGACCCATGACCCATGACCCATGACCCATGACCCATGACCCATGACCCATGACCCATGACCCATGACCCATGACCCATGACCCATGACCCATGACCCATGACCCATGACCCATGACCCATGACCCATGACCCATGACCCATGACCCATGACCCATGACCCATGACCCATGACCCATGACCCATGACCCATGACCCATGACCCATGACCCATGACCCATGACCCATGACCCATGACCCATGACCCATGACCCATGACCCATGACCCATGACCCATGACCCATGACCCATGACCCATGACCCATGACCCATGACCCATGACCCATGACCCATGACCCATGACCCATGACCCATGACCCATGACCCATGACCCATGACCCATGACCCATGACCCATGACCCATGACCCATGACCCATGACCCATGACCCATGACCCATGACCCATGACCCATGACCCATGACCCATGACCCATGACCCATGACCCATGACCCATGACCCATGACCCATGACCCATGACCCATGACCCATGACCCATGACCCATGACCCATGACCCATGACCCATGACCCATGACCCATGACCCATGACCCATGACCCATGACCCATGACCCATGACCCATGACCCATGACCCATGACCCATGACCCATGACCCATGACCCATGACCCATGACCCATGACCCATGACCCATGACCCATGACCCATGACCCATGACCCATGACCCATGACCCATGACCCATGACCCATGACCCATGACCCATGACCCATGACCCATGACCCATGACCCATGACCCATGACCCATGACCCATGACCCATGACCCATGACCCATGACCCATGACCCATGACCCATGACCCATGACCCATGACCCATGACCCATGACCCATGACCCATGACCCATGACCCATGACCCATGACCCATGACCCATGACCCATGACCCATGACCCATGACCCATGACCCATGACCCATGACCCATGACCCATGACCCATGACCCATGACCCATGACCCATGACCCATGACCCATGACCCATGACCCATGACCCATGACCCATGACCCATGACCCATGACCCATGACCCATGACCCATGACCCATGACCCATGACCCATGACCCATGACCCATGACCCATGACCCATGACCCATGACCCATGACCCATGACCCATGACCCATGACCCATGACCCATGACCCATGACCCATGACCCATGACCCATGACCCATGACCCATGACCCATGACCCATGACCCATGACCCATGACCCATGACCCATGACCCATGACCCATGACCCATGACCCATGACCCATGACCCATGACCCATGACCCATGACCCATGACCCATGACCCATGACCCATGACCCATGACCCATGACCCATGACCCATGACCCATGACCCATGACCCATGACCCATGACCCATGACCCATGACCCATGACCCATGACCCATGACCCATGACCCATGACCCATGACCCATGACCCATGACCCATGACCCATGACCCATGACCCATGACCCATGACCCATGACCCATGACCCATGACCCATGACCCATGACCCATGACCCATGACCCATGACCCATGACCCATGACCCATGACCCATGACCCATGACCCATGACCCATGACCCATGACCCATGACCCATGACCCATGACCCATGACCCATGACCCATGACCCATGACCCATGACCCATGACCCATGACCCATGACCCATGACCCATGACCCATGACCCATGACCCATGACCCATGACCCATGACCCATGACCCATGACCCATGACCCATGACCCATGACCCATGACCCATGACCCATGACCCATGACCCATGACCCATGACCCATGACCCATGACCCATGACCCATGACCCATGACCCATGACCCATGACCCATGACCCATGACCCATGACCCATGACCCATGACCCATGACCCATGACCCATGACCCATGACCCATGACCCATGACCCATGACCCATGACCCATGACCCATGACCCATGACCCATGACCCATGACCCATGACCCATGACCCATGACCCATGACCCATGACCCATGACCCATGACCCATGACCCATGACCCATGACCCATGACCCATGACCCATGACCCATGACCCATGACCCATGACCCATGACCCATGACCCATGACCCATGACCCATGACCCATGACCCATGACCCATGACCCATGACCCATGACCCATGACCCATGACCCATGACCCATGACCCATGACCCATGACCCATGACCCATGACCCATGACCCATGACCCATGACCCATGACCCATGACCCATGACCCATGACCCATGACCCATGACCCATGACCCATGACCCATGACCCATGACCCATGACCCATGACCCATGACCCATGACCCATGACCCATGACCCATGACCCATGACCCATGACCCATGACCCATGACCCATGACCCATGACCCATGACCCATGACCCATGACCCATGACCCATGACCCATGACCCATGACCCATGACCCATGACCCATGACCCATGACCCATGACCCATGACCCATGACCCATGACCCATGACCCATGACCCATGACCCATGACCCATGACCCATGACCCATGACCCATGACCCATGACCCATGACCCATGACCCATGACCCATGACCCATGACCCATGACCCATGACCCATGACCCATGACCCATGACCCATGACCCATGACCCATGACCCATGACCCATGACCCATGACCCATGACCCATGACCCATGACCCATGACCCATGACCCATGACCCATGACCCATGACCCATGACCCATGACCCATGACCCATGACCCATGACCCATGACCCATGACCCATGACCCATGACCCATGACCCATGACCCATGACCCATGACCCATGACCCATGACCCATGACCCATGACCCATGACCCATGACCCATGACCCATGACCCATGACCCATGACCCATGACCCATGACCCATGACCCATGACCCATGACCCATGACCCATGACCCATGACCCATGACCCATGACCCATGACCCATGACCCATGACCCATGACCCATGACCCATGACCCATGACCCATGACCCATGACCCATGACCCATGACCCATGACCCATGACCCATGACCCATGACCCATGACCCATGACCCATGACCCATGACCCATGACCCATGACCCATGACCCATGACCCATGACCCATGACCCATGACCCATGACCCATGACCCATGACCCATGACCCATGACCCATGACCCATGACCCATGACCCATGACCCATGACCCATGACCCATGACCCATGACCCATGACCCATGACCCATGACCCATGACCCATGACCCATGACCCATGACCCATGACCCATGACCCATGACCCATGACCCATGACCCATGACCCATGACCCATGACCCATGACCCATGACCCATGACCCATGACCCATGACCCATGACCCATGACCCATGACCCATGACCCATGACCCATGACCCATGACCCATGACCCATGACCCATGACCCATGACCCATGACCCATGACCCATGACCCATGACCCATGACCCATGACCCATGACCCATGACCCATGACCCATGACCCATGACCCATGACCCATGACCCATGACCCATGACCCATGACCCATGACCCATGACCCATGACCCATGACCCATGACCCATGACCCATGACCCATGACCCATGACCCATGACCCATGACCCATGACCCATGACCCATGACCCATGACCCATGACCCATGACCCATGACCCATGACCCATGACCCATGACCCATGACCCATGACCCATGACCCATGACCCATGACCCATGACCCATGACCCATGACCCATGACCCATGACCCATGACCCATGACCCATGACCCATGACCCATGACCCATGACCCATGACCCATGACCCATGACCCATGACCCATGACCCATGACCCATGACCCATGACCCATGACCCATGACCCATGACCCATGACCCATGACCCATGACCCATGACCCATGACCCATGACCCATGACCCATGACCCATGACCCATGACCCATGACCCATGACCCATGACCCATGACCCATGACCCATGACCCATGACCCATGACCCATGACCCATGACCCATGACCCATGACCCATGACCCATGACCCATGACCCATGACCCATGACCCATGACCCATGACCCATGACCCATGACCCATGACCCATGACCCATGACCCATGACCCATGACCCATGACCCATGACCCATGACCCATGACCCATGACCCATGACCCATGACCCATGACCCATGACCCATGACCCATGACCCATGACCCATGACCCATGACCCATGACCCATGACCCATGACCCATGACCCATGACCCATGACCCATGACCCATGACCCATGACCCATGACCCATGACCCATGACCCATGACCCATGACCCATGACCCATGACCCATGACCCATGACCCATGACCCATGACCCATGACCCATGACCCATGACCCATGACCCATGACCCATGACCCATGACCCATGACCCATGACCCATGACCCATGACCCATGACCCATGACCCATGACCCATGACCCATGACCCATGACCCATGACCCATGACCCATGACCCATGACCCATGACCCATGACCCATGACCCATGACCCATGACCCATGACCCATGACCCATGACCCATGACCCATGACCCATGACCCATGACCCATGACCCATGACCCATGACCCATGACCCATGACCCATGACCCATGACCCATGACCCATGACCCATGACCCATGACCCATGACCCATGACCCATGACCCATGACCCATGACCCATGACCCATGACCCATGACCCATGACCCATGACCCATGACCCATGACCCATGACCCATGACCCATGACCCATGACCCATGACCCATGACCCATGACCCATGACCCATGACCCATGACCCATGACCCATGACCCATGACCCATGACCCATGACCCATGACCCATGACCCATGACCCATGACCCATGACCCATGACCCATGACCCATGACCCATGACCCATGACCCATGACCCATGACCCATGACCCATGACCCATGACCCATGACCCATGACCCATGACCCATGACCCATGACCCATGACCCATGACCCATGACCCATGACCCATGACCCATGACCCATGACCCATGACCCATGACCCATGACCCATGACCCATGACCCATGACCCATGACCCATGACCCATGACCCATGACCCATGACCCATGACCCATGACCCATGACCCATGACCCATGACCCATGACCCATGACCCATGACCCATGACCCATGACCCATGACCCATGACCCATGACCCATGACCCATGACCCATGACCCATGACCCATGACCCATGACCCATGACCCATGACCCATGACCCATGACCCATGACCCATGACCCATGACCCATGACCCATGACCCATGACCCATGACCCATGACCCATGACCCATGACCCATGACCCATGACCCATGACCCATGACCCATGACCCATGACCCATGACCCATGACCCATGACCCATGACCCATGACCCATGACCCATGACCCATGACCCATGACCCATGACCCATGACCCATGACCCATGACCCATGACCCATGACCCATGACCCATGACCCATGACCCATGACCCATGACCCATGACCCATGACCCATGACCCATGACCCATGACCCATGACCCATGACCCATGACCCATGACCCATGACCCATGACCCATGACCCATGACCCATGACCCATGACCCATGACCCATGACCCATGACCCATGACCCATGACCCATGACCCATGACCCATGACCCATGACCCATGACCCATGACCCATGACCCATGACCCATGACCCATGACCCATGACCCATGACCCATGACCCATGACCCATGACCCATGACCCATGACCCATGACCCATGACCCATGACCCATGACCCATGACCCATGACCCATGACCCATGACCCATGACCCATGACCCATGACCCATGACCCATGACCCATGACCCATGACCCATGACCCATGACCCATGACCCATGACCCATGACCCATGACCCATGACCCATGACCCATGACCCATGACCCATGACCCATGACCCATGACCCATGACCCATGACCCATGACCCATGACCCATGACCCATGACCCATGACCCATGACCCATGACCCATGACCCATGACCCATGACCCATGACCCATGACCCATGACCCATGACCCATGACCCATGACCCATGACCCATGACCCATGACCCATGACCCATGACCCATGACCCATGACCCATGACCCATGACCCATGACCCATGACCCATGACCCATGACCCATGACCCATGACCCATGACCCATGACCCATGACCCATGACCCATGACCCATGACCCATGACCCATGACCCATGACCCATGACCCATGACCCATGACCCATGACCCATGACCCATGACCCATGACCCATGACCCATGACCCATGACCCATGACCCATGACCCATGACCCATGACCCATGACCCATGACCCATGACCCATGACCCATGACCCATGACCCATGACCCATGACCCATGACCCATGACCCATGACCCATGACCCATGACCCATGACCCATGACCCATGACCCATGACCCATGACCCATGACCCATGACCCATGACCCATGACCCATGACCCATGACCCATGACCCATGACCCATGACCCATGACCCATGACCCATGACCCATGACCCATGACCCATGACCCATGACCCATGACCCATGACCCATGACCCATGACCCATGACCCATGACCCATGACCCATGACCCATGACCCATGACCCATGACCCATGACCCATGACCCATGACCCATGACCCATGACCCATGACCCATGACCCATGACCCATGACCCATGACCCATGACCCATGACCCATGACCCATGACCCATGACCCATGACCCATGACCCATGACCCATGACCCATGACCCATGACCCATGACCCATGACCCATGACCCATGACCCATGACCCATGACCCATGACCCATGACCCATGACCCATGACCCATGACCCATGACCCATGACCCATGACCCATGACCCATGACCCATGACCCATGACCCATGACCCATGACCCATGACCCATGACCCATGACCCATGACCCATGACCCATGACCCATGACCCATGACCCATGACCCATGACCCATGACCCATGACCCATGACCCATGACCCATGACCCATGACCCATGACCCATGACCCATGACCCATGACCCATGACCCATGACCCATGACCCATGACCCATGACCCATGACCCATGACCCATGACCCATGACCCATGACCCATGACCCATGACCCATGACCCATGACCCATGACCCATGACCCATGACCCATGACCCATGACCCATGACCCATGACCCATGACCCATGACCCATGACCCATGACCCATGACCCATGACCCATGACCCATGACCCATGACCCATGACCCATGACCCATGACCCATGACCCATGACCCATGACCCATGACCCATGACCCATGACCCATGACCCATGACCCATGACCCATGACCCATGACCCATGACCCATGACCCATGACCCATGACCCATGACCCATGACCCATGACCCATGACCCATGACCCATGACCCATGACCCATGACCCATGACCCATGACCCATGACCCATGACCCATGACCCATGACCCATGACCCATGACCCATGACCCATGACCCATGACCCATGACCCATGACCCATGACCCATGACCCATGACCCATGACCCATGACCCATGACCCATGACCCATGACCCATGACCCATGACCCATGACCCATGACCCATGACCCATGACCCATGACCCATGACCCATGACCCATGACCCATGACCCATGACCCATGACCCATGACCCATGACCCATGACCCATGACCCATGACCCATGACCCATGACCCATGACCCATGACCCATGACCCATGACCCATGACCCATGACCCATGACCCATGACCCATGACCCATGACCCATGACCCATGACCCATGACCCATGACCCATGACCCATGACCCATGACCCATGACCCATGACCCATGACCCATGACCCATGACCCATGACCCATGACCCATGACCCATGACCCATGACCCATGACCCATGACCCATGACCCATGACCCATGACCCATGACCCATGACCCATGACCCATGACCCATGACCCATGACCCATGACCCATGACCCATGACCCATGACCCATGACCCATGACCCATGACCCATGACCCATGACCCATGACCCATGACCCATGACCCATGACCCATGACCCATGACCCATGACCCATGACCCATGACCCATGACCCATGACCCATGACCCATGACCCATGACCCATGACCCATGACCCATGACCCATGACCCATGACCCATGACCCATGACCCATGACCCATGACCCATGACCCATGACCCATGACCCATGACCCATGACCCATGACCCATGACCCATGACCCATGACCCATGACCCATGACCCATGACCCATGACCCATGACCCATGACCCATGACCCATGACCCATGACCCATGACCCATGACCCATGACCCATGACCCATGACCCATGACCCATGACCCATGACCCATGACCCATGACCCATGACCCATGACCCATGACCCATGACCCATGACCCATGACCCATGACCCATGACCCATGACCCATGACCCATGACCCATGACCCATGACCCATGACCCATGACCCATGACCCATGACCCATGACCCATGACCCATGACCCATGACCCATGACCCATGACCCATGACCCATGACCCATGACCCATGACCCATGACCCATGACCCATGACCCATGACCCATGACCCATGACCCATGACCCATGACCCATGACCCATGACCCATGACCCATGACCCATGACCCATGACCCATGACCCATGACCCATGACCCATGACCCATGACCCATGACCCATGACCCATGACCCATGACCCATGACCCATGACCCATGACCCATGACCCATGACCCATGACCCATGACCCATGACCCATGACCCATGACCCATGACCCATGACCCATGACCCATGACCCATGACCCATGACCCATGACCCATGACCCATGACCCATGACCCATGACCCATGACCCATGACCCATGACCCATGACCCATGACCCATGACCCATGACCCATGACCCATGACCCATGACCCATGACCCATGACCCATGACCCATGACCCATGACCCATGACCCATGACCCATGACCCATGACCCATGACCCATGACCCATGACCCATGACCCATGACCCATGACCCATGACCCATGACCCATGACCCATGACCCATGACCCATGACCCATGACCCATGACCCATGACCCATGACCCATGACCCATGACCCATGACCCATGACCCATGACCCATGACCCATGACCCATGACCCATGACCCATGACCCATGACCCATGACCCATGACCCATGACCCATGACCCATGACCCATGACCCATGACCCATGACCCATGACCCATGACCCATGACCCATGACCCATGACCCATGACCCATGACCCATGACCCATGACCCATGACCCATGACCCATGACCCATGACCCATGACCCATGACCCATGACCCATGACCCATGACCCATGACCCATGACCCATGACCCATGACCCATGACCCATGACCCATGACCCATGACCCATGACCCATGACCCATGACCCATGACCCATGACCCATGACCCATGACCCATGACCCATGACCCATGACCCATGACCCATGACCCATGACCCATGACCCATGACCCATGACCCATGACCCATGACCCATGACCCATGACCCATGACCCATGACCCATGACCCATGACCCATGACCCATGACCCATGACCCATGACCCATGACCCATGACCCATGACCCATGACCCATGACCCATGACCCATGACCCATGACCCATGACCCATGACCCATGACCCATGACCCATGACCCATGACCCATGACCCATGACCCATGACCCATGACCCATGACCCATGACCCATGACCCATGACCCATGACCCATGACCCATGACCCATGACCCATGACCCATGACCCATGACCCATGACCCATGACCCATGACCCATGACCCATGACCCATGACCCATGACCCATGACCCATGACCCATGACCCATGACCCATGACCCATGACCCATGACCCATGACCCATGACCCATGACCCATGACCCATGACCCATGACCCATGACCCATGACCCATGACCCATGACCCATGACCCATGACCCATGACCCATGACCCATGACCCATGACCCATGACCCATGACCCATGACCCATGACCCATGACCCATGACCCATGACCCATGACCCATGACCCATGACCCATGACCCATGACCCATGACCCATGACCCATGACCCATGACCCATGACCCATGACCCATGACCCATGACCCATGACCCATGACCCATGACCCATGACCCATGACCCATGACCCATGACCCATGACCCATGACCCATGACCCATGACCCATGACCCATGACCCATGACCCATGACCCATGACCCATGACCCATGACCCATGACCCATGACCCATGACCCATGACCCATGACCCATGACCCATGACCCATGACCCATGACCCATGACCCATGACCCATGACCCATGACCCATGACCCATGACCCATGACCCATGACCCATGACCCATGACCCATGACCCATGACCCATGACCCATGACCCATGACCCATGACCCATGACCCATGACCCATGACCCATGACCCATGACCCATGACCCATGACCCATGACCCATGACCCATGACCCATGACCCATGACCCATGACCCATGACCCATGACCCATGACCCATGACCCATGACCCATGACCCATGACCCATGACCCATGACCCATGACCCATGACCCATGACCCATGACCCATGACCCATGACCCATGACCCATGACCCATGACCCATGACCCATGACCCATGACCCATGACCCATGACCCATGACCCATGACCCATGACCCATGACCCATGACCCATGACCCATGACCCATGACCCATGACCCATGACCCATGACCCATGACCCATGACCCATGACCCATGACCCATGACCCATGACCCATGACCCATGACCCATGACCCATGACCCATGACCCATGACCCATGACCCATGACCCATGACCCATGACCCATGACCCATGACCCATGACCCATGACCCATGACCCATGACCCATGACCCATGACCCATGACCCATGACCCATGACCCATGACCCATGACCCATGACCCATGACCCATGACCCATGACCCATGACCCATGACCCATGACCCATGACCCATGACCCATGACCCATGACCCATGACCCATGACCCATGACCCATGACCCATGACCCATGACCCATGACCCATGACCCATGACCCATGACCCATGACCCATGACCCATGACCCATGACCCATGACCCATGACCCATGACCCATGACCCATGACCCATGACCCATGACCCATGACCCATGACCCATGACCCATGACCCATGACCCATGACCCATGACCCATGACCCATGACCCATGACCCATGACCCATGACCCATGACCCATGACCCATGACCCATGACCCATGACCCATGACCCATGACCCATGACCCATGACCCATGACCCATGACCCATGACCCATGACCCATGACCCATGACCCATGACCCATGACCCATGACCCATGACCCATGACCCATGACCCATGACCCATGACCCATGACCCATGACCCATGACCCATGACCCATGACCCATGACCCATGACCCATGACCCATGACCCATGACCCATGACCCATGACCCATGACCCATGACCCATGACCCATGACCCATGACCCATGACCCATGACCCATGACCCATGACCCATGACCCATGACCCATGACCCATGACCCATGACCCATGACCCATGACCCATGACCCATGACCCATGACCCATGACCCATGACCCATGACCCATGACCCATGACCCATGACCCATGACCCATGACCCATGACCCATGACCCATGACCCATGACCCATGACCCATGACCCATGACCCATGACCCATGACCCATGACCCATGACCCATGACCCATGACCCATGACCCATGACCCATGACCCATGACCCATGACCCATGACCCATGACCCATGACCCATGACCCATGACCCATGACCCATGACCCATGACCCATGACCCATGACCCATGACCCATGACCCATGACCCATGACCCATGACCCATGACCCATGACCCATGACCCATGACCCATGACCCATGACCCATGACCCATGACCCATGACCCATGACCCATGACCCATGACCCATGACCCATGACCCATGACCCATGACCCATGACCCATGACCCATGACCCATGACCCATGACCCATGACCCATGACCCATGACCCATGACCCATGACCCATGACCCATGACCCATGACCCATGACCCATGACCCATGACCCATGACCCATGACCCATGACCCATGACCCATGACCCATGACCCATGACCCATGACCCATGACCCATGACCCATGACCCATGACCCATGACCCATGACCCATGACCCATGACCCATGACCCATGACCCATGACCCATGACCCATGACCCATGACCCATGACCCATGACCCATGACCCATGACCCATGACCCATGACCCATGACCCATGACCCATGACCCATGACCCATGACCCATGACCCATGACCCATGACCCATGACCCATGACCCATGACCCATGACCCATGACCCATGACCCATGACCCATGACCCATGACCCATGACCCATGACCCATGACCCATGACCCATGACCCATGACCCATGACCCATGACCCATGACCCATGACCCATGACCCATGACCCATGACCCATGACCCATGACCCATGACCCATGACCCATGACCCATGACCCATGACCCATGACCCATGACCCATGACCCATGACCCATGACCCATGACCCATGACCCATGACCCATGACCCATGACCCATGACCCATGACCCATGACCCATGACCCATGACCCATGACCCATGACCCATGACCCATGACCCATGACCCATGACCCATGACCCATGACCCATGACCCATGACCCATGACCCATGACCCATGACCCATGACCCATGACCCATGACCCATGACCCATGACCCATGACCCATGACCCATGACCCATGACCCATGACCCATGACCCATGACCCATGACCCATGACCCATGACCCATGACCCATGACCCATGACCCATGACCCATGACCCATGACCCATGACCCATGACCCATGACCCATGACCCATGACCCATGACCCATGACCCATGACCCATGACCCATGACCCATGACCCATGACCCATGACCCATGACCCATGACCCATGACCCATGACCCATGACCCATGACCCATGACCCATGACCCATGACCCATGACCCATGACCCATGACCCATGACCCATGACCCATGACCCATGACCCATGACCCATGACCCATGACCCATGACCCATGACCCATGACCCATGACCCATGACCCATGACCCATGACCCATGACCCATGACCCATGACCCATGACCCATGACCCATGACCCATGACCCATGACCCATGACCCATGACCCATGACCCATGACCCATGACCCATGACCCATGACCCATGACCCATGACCCATGACCCATGACCCATGACCCATGACCCATGACCCATGACCCATGACCCATGACCCATGACCCATGACCCATGACCCATGACCCATGACCCATGACCCATGACCCATGACCCATGACCCATGACCCATGACCCATGACCCATGACCCATGACCCATGACCCATGACCCATGACCCATGACCCATGACCCATGACCCATGACCCATGACCCATGACCCATGACCCATGACCCATGACCCATGACCCATGACCCATGACCCATGACCCATGACCCATGACCCATGACCCATGACCCATGACCCATGACCCATGACCCATGACCCATGACCCATGACCCATGACCCATGACCCATGACCCATGACCCATGACCCATGACCCATGACCCATGACCCATGACCCATGACCCATGACCCATGACCCATGACCCATGACCCATGACCCATGACCCATGACCCATGACCCATGACCCATGACCCATGACCCATGACCCATGACCCATGACCCATGACCCATGACCCATGACCCATGACCCATGACCCATGACCCATGACCCATGACCCATGACCCATGACCCATGACCCATGACCCATGACCCATGACCCATGACCCATGACCCATGACCCATGACCCATGACCCATGACCCATGACCCATGACCCATGACCCATGACCCATGACCCATGACCCATGACCCATGACCCATGACCCATGACCCATGACCCATGACCCATGACCCATGACCCATGACCCATGACCCATGACCCATGACCCATGACCCATGACCCATGACCCATGACCCATGACCCATGACCCATGACCCATGACCCATGACCCATGACCCATGACCCATGACCCATGACCCATGACCCATGACCCATGACCCATGACCCATGACCCATGACCCATGACCCATGACCCATGACCCATGACCCATGACCCATGACCCATGACCCATGACCCATGACCCATGACCCATGACCCATGACCCATGACCCATGACCCATGACCCATGACCCATGACCCATGACCCATGACCCATGACCCATGACCCATGACCCATGACCCATGACCCATGACCCATGACCCATGACCCATGACCCATGACCCATGACCCATGACCCATGACCCATGACCCATGACCCATGACCCATGACCCATGACCCATGACCCATGACCCATGACCCATGACCCATGACCCATGACCCATGACCCATGACCCATGACCCATGACCCATGACCCATGACCCATGACCCATGACCCATGACCCATGACCCATGACCCATGACCCATGACCCATGACCCATGACCCATGACCCATGACCCATGACCCATGACCCATGACCCATGACCCATGACCCATGACCCATGACCCATGACCCATGACCCATGACCCATGACCCATGACCCATGACCCATGACCCATGACCCATGACCCATGACCCATGACCCATGACCCATGACCCATGACCCATGACCCATGACCCATGACCCATGACCCATGACCCATGACCCATGACCCATGACCCATGACCCATGACCCATGACCCATGACCCATGACCCATGACCCATGACCCATGACCCATGACCCATGACCCATGACCCATGACCCATGACCCATGACCCATGACCCATGACCCATGACCCATGACCCATGACCCATGACCCATGACCCATGACCCATGACCCATGACCCATGACCCATGACCCATGACCCATGACCCATGACCCATGACCCATGACCCATGACCCATGACCCATGACCCATGACCCATGACCCATGACCCATGACCCATGACCCATGACCCATGACCCATGACCCATGACCCATGACCCATGACCCATGACCCATGACCCATGACCCATGACCCATGACCCATGACCCATGACCCATGACCCATGACCCATGACCCATGACCCATGACCCATGACCCATGACCCATGACCCATGACCCATGACCCATGACCCATGACCCATGACCCATGACCCATGACCCATGACCCATGACCCATGACCCATGACCCATGACCCATGACCCATGACCCATGACCCATGACCCATGACCCATGACCCATGACCCATGACCCATGACCCATGACCCATGACCCATGACCCATGACCCATGACCCATGACCCATGACCCATGACCCATGACCCATGACCCATGACCCATGACCCATGACCCATGACCCATGACCCATGACCCATGACCCATGACCCATGACCCATGACCCATGACCCATGACCCATGACCCATGACCCATGACCCATGACCCATGACCCATGACCCATGACCCATGACCCATGACCCATGACCCATGACCCATGACCCATGACCCATGACCCATGACCCATGACCCATGACCCATGACCCATGACCCATGACCCATGACCCATGACCCATGACCCATGACCCATGACCCATGACCCATGACCCATGACCCATGACCCATGACCCATGACCCATGACCCATGACCCATGACCCATGACCCATGACCCATGACCCATGACCCATGACCCATGACCCATGACCCATGACCCATGACCCATGACCCATGACCCATGACCCATGACCCATGACCCATGACCCATGACCCATGACCCATGACCCATGACCCATGACCCATGACCCATGACCCATGACCCATGACCCATGACCCATGACCCATGACCCATGACCCATGACCCATGACCCATGACCCATGACCCATGACCCATGACCCATGACCCATGACCCATGACCCATGACCCATGACCCATGACCCATGACCCATGACCCATGACCCATGACCCATGACCCATGACCCATGACCCATGACCCATGACCCATGACCCATGACCCATGACCCATGACCCATGACCCATGACCCATGACCCATGACCCATGACCCATGACCCATGACCCATGACCCATGACCCATGACCCATGACCCATGACCCATGACCCATGACCCATGACCCATGACCCATGACCCATGACCCATGACCCATGACCCATGACCCATGACCCATGACCCATGACCCATGACCCATGACCCATGACCCATGACCCATGACCCATGACCCATGACCCATGACCCATGACCCATGACCCATGACCCATGACCCATGACCCATGACCCATGACCCATGACCCATGACCCATGACCCATGACCCATGACCCATGACCCATGACCCATGACCCATGACCCATGACCCATGACCCATGACCCATGACCCATGACCCATGACCCATGACCCATGACCCATGACCCATGACCCATGACCCATGACCCATGACCCATGACCCATGACCCATGACCCATGACCCATGACCCATGACCCATGACCCATGACCCATGACCCATGACCCATGACCCATGACCCATGACCCATGACCCATGACCCATGACCCATGACCCATGACCCATGACCCATGACCCATGACCCATGACCCATGACCCATGACCCATGACCCATGACCCATGACCCATGACCCATGACCCATGACCCATGACCCATGACCCATGACCCATGACCCATGACCCATGACCCATGACCCATGACCCATGACCCATGACCCATGACCCATGACCCATGACCCATGACCCATGACCCATGACCCATGACCCATGACCCATGACCCATGACCCATGACCCATGACCCATGACCCATGACCCATGACCCATGACCCATGACCCATGACCCATGACCCATGACCCATGACCCATGACCCATGACCCATGACCCATGACCCATGACCCATGACCCATGACCCATGACCCATGACCCATGACCCATGACCCATGACCCATGACCCATGACCCATGACCCATGACCCATGACCCATGACCCATGACCCATGACCCATGACCCATGACCCATGACCCATGACCCATGACCCATGACCCATGACCCATGACCCATGACCCATGACCCATGACCCATGACCCATGACCCATGACCCATGACCCATGACCCATGACCCATGACCCATGACCCATGACCCATGACCCATGACCCATGACCCATGACCCATGACCCATGACCCATGACCCATGACCCATGACCCATGACCCATGACCCATGACCCATGACCCATGACCCATGACCCATGACCCATGACCCATGACCCATGACCCATGACCCATGACCCATGACCCATGACCCATGACCCATGACCCATGACCCATGACCCATGACCCATGACCCATGACCCATGACCCATGACCCATGACCCATGACCCATGACCCATGACCCATGACCCATGACCCATGACCCATGACCCATGACCCATGACCCATGACCCATGACCCATGACCCATGACCCATGACCCATGACCCATGACCCATGACCCATGACCCATGACCCATGACCCATGACCCATGACCCATGACCCATGACCCATGACCCATGACCCATGACCCATGACCCATGACCCATGACCCATGACCCATGACCCATGACCCATGACCCATGACCCATGACCCATGACCCATGACCCATGACCCATGACCCATGACCCATGACCCATGACCCATGACCCATGACCCATGACCCATGACCCATGACCCATGACCCATGACCCATGACCCATGACCCATGACCCATGACCCATGACCCATGACCCATGACCCATGACCCATGACCCATGACCCATGACCCATGACCCATGACCCATGACCCATGACCCATGACCCATGACCCATGACCCATGACCCATGACCCATGACCCATGACCCATGACCCATGACCCATGACCCATGACCCATGACCCATGACCCATGACCCATGACCCATGACCCATGACCCATGACCCATGACCCATGACCCATGACCCATGACCCATGACCCATGACCCATGACCCATGACCCATGACCCATGACCCATGACCCATGACCCATGACCCATGACCCATGACCCATGACCCATGACCCATGACCCATGACCCATGACCCATGACCCATGACCCATGACCCATGACCCATGACCCATGACCCATGACCCATGACCCATGACCCATGACCCATGACCCATGACCCATGACCCATGACCCATGACCCATGACCCATGACCCATGACCCATGACCCATGACCCATGACCCATGACCCATGACCCATGACCCATGACCCATGACCCATGACCCATGACCCATGACCCATGACCCATGACCCATGACCCATGACCCATGACCCATGACCCATGACCCATGACCCATGACCCATGACCCATGACCCATGACCCATGACCCATGACCCATGACCCATGACCCATGACCCATGACCCATGACCCATGACCCATGACCCATGACCCATGACCCATGACCCATGACCCATGACCCATGACCCATGACCCATGACCCATGACCCATGACCCATGACCCATGACCCATGACCCATGACCCATGACCCATGACCCATGACCCATGACCCATGACCCATGACCCATGACCCATGACCCATGACCCATGACCCATGACCCATGACCCATGACCCATGACCCATGACCCATGACCCATGACCCATGACCCATGACCCATGACCCATGACCCATGACCCATGACCCATGACCCATGACCCATGACCCATGACCCATGACCCATGACCCATGACCCATGACCCATGACCCATGACCCATGACCCATGACCCATGACCCATGACCCATGACCCATGACCCATGACCCATGACCCATGACCCATGACCCATGACCCATGACCCATGACCCATGACCCATGACCCATGACCCATGACCCATGACCCATGACCCATGACCCATGACCCATGACCCATGACCCATGACCCATGACCCATGACCCATGACCCATGACCCATGACCCATGACCCATGACCCATGACCCATGACCCATGACCCATGACCCATGACCCATGACCCATGACCCATGACCCATGACCCATGACCCATGACCCATGACCCATGACCCATGACCCATGACCCATGACCCATGACCCATGACCCATGACCCATGACCCATGACCCATGACCCATGACCCATGACCCATGACCCATGACCCATGACCCATGACCCATGACCCATGACCCATGACCCATGACCCATGACCCATGACCCATGACCCATGACCCATGACCCATGACCCATGACCCATGACCCATGACCCATGACCCATGACCCATGACCCATGACCCATGACCCATGACCCATGACCCATGACCCATGACCCATGACCCATGACCCATGACCCATGACCCATGACCCATGACCCATGACCCATGACCCATGACCCATGACCCATGACCCATGACCCATGACCCATGACCCATGACCCATGACCCATGACCCATGACCCATGACCCATGACCCATGACCCATGACCCATGACCCATGACCCATGACCCATGACCCATGACCCATGACCCATGACCCATGACCCATGACCCATGACCCATGACCCATGACCCATGACCCATGACCCATGACCCATGACCCATGACCCATGACCCATGACCCATGACCCATGACCCATGACCCATGACCCATGACCCATGACCCATGACCCATGACCCATGACCCATGACCCATGACCCATGACCCATGACCCATGACCCATGACCCATGACCCATGACCCATGACCCATGACCCATGACCCATGACCCATGACCCATGACCCATGACCCATGACCCATGACCCATGACCCATGACCCATGACCCATGACCCATGACCCATGACCCATGACCCATGACCCATGACCCATGACCCATGACCCATGACCCATGACCCATGACCCATGACCCATGACCCATGACCCATGACCCATGACCCATGACCCATGACCCATGACCCATGACCCATGACCCATGACCCATGACCCATGACCCATGACCCATGACCCATGACCCATGACCCATGACCCATGACCCATGACCCATGACCCATGACCCATGACCCATGACCCATGACCCATGACCCATGACCCATGACCCATGACCCATGACCCATGACCCATGACCCATGACCCATGACCCATGACCCATGACCCATGACCCATGACCCATGACCCATGACCCATGACCCATGACCCATGACCCATGACCCATGACCCATGACCCATGACCCATGACCCATGACCCATGACCCATGACCCATGACCCATGACCCATGACCCATGACCCATGACCCATGACCCATGACCCATGACCCATGACCCATGACCCATGACCCATGACCCATGACCCATGACCCATGACCCATGACCCATGACCCATGACCCATGACCCATGACCCATGACCCATGACCCATGACCCATGACCCATGACCCATGACCCATGACCCATGACCCATGACCCATGACCCATGACCCATGACCCATGACCCATGACCCATGACCCATGACCCATGACCCATGACCCATGACCCATGACCCATGACCCATGACCCATGACCCATGACCCATGACCCATGACCCATGACCCATGACCCATGACCCATGACCCATGACCCATGACCCATGACCCATGACCCATGACCCATGACCCATGACCCATGACCCATGACCCATGACCCATGACCCATGACCCATGACCCATGACCCATGACCCATGACCCATGACCCATGACCCATGACCCATGACCCATGACCCATGACCCATGACCCATGACCCATGACCCATGACCCATGACCCATGACCCATGACCCATGACCCATGACCCATGACCCATGACCCATGACCCATGACCCATGACCCATGACCCATGACCCATGACCCATGACCCATGACCCATGACCCATGACCCATGACCCATGACCCATGACCCATGACCCATGACCCATGACCCATGACCCATGACCCATGACCCATGACCCATGACCCATGACCCATGACCCATGACCCATGACCCATGACCCATGACCCATGACCCATGACCCATGACCCATGACCCATGACCCATGACCCATGACCCATGACCCATGACCCATGACCCATGACCCATGACCCATGACCCATGACCCATGACCCATGACCCATGACCCATGACCCATGACCCATGACCCATGACCCATGACCCATGACCCATGACCCATGACCCATGACCCATGACCCATGACCCATGACCCATGACCCATGACCCATGACCCATGACCCATGACCCATGACCCATGACCCATGACCCATGACCCATGACCCATGACCCATGACCCATGACCCATGACCCATGACCCATGACCCATGACCCATGACCCATGACCCATGACCCATGACCCATGACCCATGACCCATGACCCATGACCCATGACCCATGACCCATGACCCATGACCCATGACCCATGACCCATGACCCATGACCCATGACCCATGACCCATGACCCATGACCCATGACCCATGACCCATGACCCATGACCCATGACCCATGACCCATGACCCATGACCCATGACCCATGACCCATGACCCATGACCCATGACCCATGACCCATGACCCATGACCCATGACCCATGACCCATGACCCATGACCCATGACCCATGACCCATGACCCATGACCCATGACCCATGACCCATGACCCATGACCCATGACCCATGACCCATGACCCATGACCCATGACCCATGACCCATGACCCATGACCCATGACCCATGACCCATGACCCATGACCCATGACCCATGACCCATGACCCATGACCCATGACCCATGACCCATGACCCATGACCCATGACCCATGACCCATGACCCATGACCCATGACCCATGACCCATGACCCATGACCCATGACCCATGACCCATGACCCATGACCCATGACCCATGACCCATGACCCATGACCCATGACCCATGACCCATGACCCATGACCCATGACCCATGACCCATGACCCATGACCCATGACCCATGACCCATGACCCATGACCCATGACCCATGACCCATGACCCATGACCCATGACCCATGACCCATGACCCATGACCCATGACCCATGACCCATGACCCATGACCCATGACCCATGACCCATGACCCATGACCCATGACCCATGACCCATGACCCATGACCCATGACCCATGACCCATGACCCATGACCCATGACCCATGACCCATGACCCATGACCCATGACCCATGACCCATGACCCATGACCCATGACCCATGACCCATGACCCATGACCCATGACCCATGACCCATGACCCATGACCCATGACCCATGACCCATGACCCATGACCCATGACCCATGACCCATGACCCATGACCCATGACCCATGACCCATGACCCATGACCCATGACCCATGACCCATGACCCATGACCCATGACCCATGACCCATGACCCATGACCCATGACCCATGACCCATGACCCATGACCCATGACCCATGACCCATGACCCATGACCCATGACCCATGACCCATGACCCATGACCCATGACCCATGACCCATGACCCATGACCCATGACCCATGACCCATGACCCATGACCCATGACCCATGACCCATGACCCATGACCCATGACCCATGACCCATGACCCATGACCCATGACCCATGACCCATGACCCATGACCCATGACCCATGACCCATGACCCATGACCCATGACCCATGACCCATGACCCATGACCCATGACCCATGACCCATGACCCATGACCCATGACCCATGACCCATGACCCATGACCCATGACCCATGACCCATGACCCATGACCCATGACCCATGACCCATGACCCATGACCCATGACCCATGACCCATGACCCATGACCCATGACCCATGACCCATGACCCATGACCCATGACCCATGACCCATGACCCATGACCCATGACCCATGACCCATGACCCATGACCCATGACCCATGACCCATGACCCATGACCCATGACCCATGACCCATGACCCATGACCCATGACCCATGACCCATGACCCATGACCCATGACCCATGACCCATGACCCATGACCCATGACCCATGACCCATGACCCATGACCCATGACCCATGACCCATGACCCATGACCCATGACCCATGACCCATGACCCATGACCCATGACCCATGACCCATGACCCATGACCCATGACCCATGACCCATGACCCATGACCCATGACCCATGACCCATGACCCATGACCCATGACCCATGACCCATGACCCATGACCCATGACCCATGACCCATGACCCATGACCCATGACCCATGACCCATGACCCATGACCCATGACCCATGACCCATGACCCATGACCCATGACCCATGACCCATGACCCATGACCCATGACCCATGACCCATGACCCATGACCCATGACCCATGACCCATGACCCATGACCCATGACCCATGACCCATGACCCATGACCCATGACCCATGACCCATGACCCATGACCCATGACCCATGACCCATGACCCATGACCCATGACCCATGACCCATGACCCATGACCCATGACCCATGACCCATGACCCATGACCCATGACCCATGACCCATGACCCATGACCCATGACCCATGACCCATGACCCATGACCCATGACCCATGACCCATGACCCATGACCCATGACCCATGACCCATGACCCATGACCCATGACCCATGACCCATGACCCATGACCCATGACCCATGACCCATGACCCATGACCCATGACCCATGACCCATGACCCATGACCCATGACCCATGACCCATGACCCATGACCCATGACCCATGACCCATGACCCATGACCCATGACCCATGACCCATGACCCATGACCCATGACCCATGACCCATGACCCATGACCCATGACCCATGACCCATGACCCATGACCCATGACCCATGACCCATGACCCATGACCCATGACCCATGACCCATGACCCATGACCCATGACCCATGACCCATGACCCATGACCCATGACCCATGACCCATGACCCATGACCCATGACCCATGACCCATGACCCATGACCCATGACCCATGACCCATGACCCATGACCCATGACCCATGACCCATGACCCATGACCCATGACCCATGACCCATGACCCATGACCCATGACCCATGACCCATGACCCATGACCCATGACCCATGACCCATGACCCATGACCCATGACCCATGACCCATGACCCATGACCCATGACCCATGACCCATGACCCATGACCCATGACCCATGACCCATGACCCATGACCCATGACCCATGACCCATGACCCATGACCCATGACCCATGACCCATGACCCATGACCCATGACCCATGACCCATGACCCATGACCCATGACCCATGACCCATGACCCATGACCCATGACCCATGACCCATGACCCATGACCCATGACCCATGACCCATGACCCATGACCCATGACCCATGACCCATGACCCATGACCCATGACCCATGACCCATGACCCATGACCCATGACCCATGACCCATGACCCATGACCCATGACCCATGACCCATGACCCATGACCCATGACCCATGACCCATGACCCATGACCCATGACCCATGACCCATGACCCATGACCCATGACCCATGACCCATGACCCATGACCCATGACCCATGACCCATGACCCATGACCCATGACCCATGACCCATGACCCATGACCCATGACCCATGACCCATGACCCATGACCCATGACCCATGACCCATGACCCATGACCCATGACCCATGACCCATGACCCATGACCCATGACCCATGACCCATGACCCATGACCCATGACCCATGACCCATGACCCATGACCCATGACCCATGACCCATGACCCATGACCCATGACCCATGACCCATGACCCATGACCCATGACCCATGACCCATGACCCATGACCCATGACCCATGACCCATGACCCATGACCCATGACCCATGACCCATGACCCATGACCCATGACCCATGACCCATGACCCATGACCCATGACCCATGACCCATGACCCATGACCCATGACCCATGACCCATGACCCATGACCCATGACCCATGACCCATGACCCATGACCCATGACCCATGACCCATGACCCATGACCCATGACCCATGACCCATGACCCATGACCCATGACCCATGACCCATGACCCATGACCCATGACCCATGACCCATGACCCATGACCCATGACCCATGACCCATGACCCATGACCCATGACCCATGACCCATGACCCATGACCCATGACCCATGACCCATGACCCATGACCCATGACCCATGACCCATGACCCATGACCCATGACCCATGACCCATGACCCATGACCCATGACCCATGACCCATGACCCATGACCCATGACCCATGACCCATGACCCATGACCCATGACCCATGACCCATGACCCATGACCCATGACCCATGACCCATGACCCATGACCCATGACCCATGACCCATGACCCATGACCCATGACCCATGACCCATGACCCATGACCCATGACCCATGACCCATGACCCATGACCCATGACCCATGACCCATGACCCATGACCCATGACCCATGACCCATGACCCATGACCCATGACCCATGACCCATGACCCATGACCCATGACCCATGACCCATGACCCATGACCCATGACCCATGACCCATGACCCATGACCCATGACCCATGACCCATGACCCATGACCCATGACCCATGACCCATGACCCATGACCCATGACCCATGACCCATGACCCATGACCCATGACCCATGACCCATGACCCATGACCCATGACCCATGACCCATGACCCATGACCCATGACCCATGACCCATGACCCATGACCCATGACCCATGACCCATGACCCATGACCCATGACCCATGACCCATGACCCATGACCCATGACCCATGACCCATGACCCATGACCCATGACCCATGACCCATGACCCATGACCCATGACCCATGACCCATGACCCATGACCCATGACCCATGACCCATGACCCATGACCCATGACCCATGACCCATGACCCATGACCCATGACCCATGACCCATGACCCATGACCCATGACCCATGACCCATGACCCATGACCCATGACCCATGACCCATGACCCATGACCCATGACCCATGACCCATGACCCATGACCCATGACCCATGACCCATGACCCATGACCCATGACCCATGACCCATGACCCATGACCCATGACCCATGACCCATGACCCATGACCCATGACCCATGACCCATGACCCATGACCCATGACCCATGACCCATGACCCATGACCCATGACCCATGACCCATGACCCATGACCCATGACCCATGACCCATGACCCATGACCCATGACCCATGACCCATGACCCATGACCCATGACCCATGACCCATGACCCATGACCCATGACCCATGACCCATGACCCATGACCCATGACCCATGACCCATGACCCATGACCCATGACCCATGACCCATGACCCATGACCCATGACCCATGACCCATGACCCATGACCCATGACCCATGACCCATGACCCATGACCCATGACCCATGACCCATGACCCATGACCCATGACCCATGACCCATGACCCATGACCCATGACCCATGACCCATGACCCATGACCCATGACCCATGACCCATGACCCATGACCCATGACCCATGACCCATGACCCATGACCCATGACCCATGACCCATGACCCATGACCCATGACCCATGACCCATGACCCATGACCCATGACCCATGACCCATGACCCATGACCCATGACCCATGACCCATGACCCATGACCCATGACCCATGACCCATGACCCATGACCCATGACCCATGACCCATGACCCATGACCCATGACCCATGACCCATGACCCATGACCCATGACCCATGACCCATGACCCATGACCCATGACCCATGACCCATGACCCATGACCCATGACCCATGACCCATGACCCATGACCCATGACCCATGACCCATGACCCATGACCCATGACCCATGACCCATGACCCATGACCCATGACCCATGACCCATGACCCATGACCCATGACCCATGACCCATGACCCATGACCCATGACCCATGACCCATGACCCATGACCCATGACCCATGACCCATGACCCATGACCCATGACCCATGACCCATGACCCATGACCCATGACCCATGACCCATGACCCATGACCCATGACCCATGACCCATGACCCATGACCCATGACCCATGACCCATGACCCATGACCCATGACCCATGACCCATGACCCATGACCCATGACCCATGACCCATGACCCATGACCCATGACCCATGACCCATGACCCATGACCCATGACCCATGACCCATGACCCATGACCCATGACCCATGACCCATGACCCATGACCCATGACCCATGACCCATGACCCATGACCCATGACCCATGACCCATGACCCATGACCCATGACCCATGACCCATGACCCATGACCCATGACCCATGACCCATGACCCATGACCCATGACCCATGACCCATGACCCATGACCCATGACCCATGACCCATGACCCATGACCCATGACCCATGACCCATGACCCATGACCCATGACCCATGACCCATGACCCATGACCCATGACCCATGACCCATGACCCATGACCCATGACCCATGACCCATGACCCATGACCCATGACCCATGACCCATGACCCATGACCCATGACCCATGACCCATGACCCATGACCCATGACCCATGACCCATGACCCATGACCCATGACCCATGACCCATGACCCATGACCCATGACCCATGACCCATGACCCATGACCCATGACCCATGACCCATGACCCATGACCCATGACCCATGACCCATGACCCATGACCCATGACCCATGACCCATGACCCATGACCCATGACCCATGACCCATGACCCATGACCCATGACCCATGACCCATGACCCATGACCCATGACCCATGACCCATGACCCATGACCCATGACCCATGACCCATGACCCATGACCCATGACCCATGACCCATGACCCATGACCCATGACCCATGACCCATGACCCATGACCCATGACCCATGACCCATGACCCATGACCCATGACCCATGACCCATGACCCATGACCCATGACCCATGACCCATGACCCATGACCCATGACCCATGACCCATGACCCATGACCCATGACCCATGACCCATGACCCATGACCCATGACCCATGACCCATGACCCATGACCCATGACCCATGACCCATGACCCATGACCCATGACCCATGACCCATGACCCATGACCCATGACCCATGACCCATGACCCATGACCCATGACCCATGACCCATGACCCATGACCCATGACCCATGACCCATGACCCATGACCCATGACCCATGACCCATGACCCATGACCCATGACCCATGACCCATGACCCATGACCCATGACCCATGACCCATGACCCATGACCCATGACCCATGACCCATGACCCATGACCCATGACCCATGACCCATGACCCATGACCCATGACCCATGACCCATGACCCATGACCCATGACCCATGACCCATGACCCATGACCCATGACCCATGACCCATGACCCATGACCCATGACCCATGACCCATGACCCATGACCCATGACCCATGACCCATGACCCATGACCCATGACCCATGACCCATGACCCATGACCCATGACCCATGACCCATGACCCATGACCCATGACCCATGACCCATGACCCATGACCCATGACCCATGACCCATGACCCATGACCCATGACCCATGACCCATGACCCATGACCCATGACCCATGACCCATGACCCATGACCCATGACCCATGACCCATGACCCATGACCCATGACCCATGACCCATGACCCATGACCCATGACCCATGACCCATGACCCATGACCCATGACCCATGACCCATGACCCATGACCCATGACCCATGACCCATGACCCATGACCCATGACCCATGACCCATGACCCATGACCCATGACCCATGACCCATGACCCATGACCCATGACCCATGACCCATGACCCATGACCCATGACCCATGACCCATGACCCATGACCCATGACCCATGACCCATGACCCATGACCCATGACCCATGACCCATGACCCATGACCCATGACCCATGACCCATGACCCATGACCCATGACCCATGACCCATGACCCATGACCCATGACCCATGACCCATGACCCATGACCCATGACCCATGACCCATGACCCATGACCCATGACCCATGACCCATGACCCATGACCCATGACCCATGACCCATGACCCATGACCCATGACCCATGACCCATGACCCATGACCCATGACCCATGACCCATGACCCATGACCCATGACCCATGACCCATGACCCATGACCCATGACCCATGACCCATGACCCATGACCCATGACCCATGACCCATGACCCATGACCCATGACCCATGACCCATGACCCATGACCCATGACCCATGACCCATGACCCATGACCCATGACCCATGACCCATGACCCATGACCCATGACCCATGACCCATGACCCATGACCCATGACCCATGACCCATGACCCATGACCCATGACCCATGACCCATGACCCATGACCCATGACCCATGACCCATGACCCATGACCCATGACCCATGACCCATGACCCATGACCCATGACCCATGACCCATGACCCATGACCCATGACCCATGACCCATGACCCATGACCCATGACCCATGACCCATGACCCATGACCCATGACCCATGACCCATGACCCATGACCCATGACCCATGACCCATGACCCATGACCCATGACCCATGACCCATGACCCATGACCCATGACCCATGACCCATGACCCATGACCCATGACCCATGACCCATGACCCATGACCCATGACCCATGACCCATGACCCATGACCCATGACCCATGACCCATGACCCATGACCCATGACCCATGACCCATGACCCATGACCCATGACCCATGACCCATGACCCATGACCCATGACCCATGACCCATGACCCATGACCCATGACCCATGACCCATGACCCATGACCCATGACCCATGACCCATGACCCATGACCCATGACCCATGACCCATGACCCATGACCCATGACCCATGACCCATGACCCATGACCCATGACCCATGACCCATGACCCATGACCCATGACCCATGACCCATGACCCATGACCCATGACCCATGACCCATGACCCATGACCCATGACCCATGACCCATGACCCATGACCCATGACCCATGACCCATGACCCATGACCCATGACCCATGACCCATGACCCATGACCCATGACCCATGACCCATGACCCATGACCCATGACCCATGACCCATGACCCATGACCCATGACCCATGACCCATGACCCATGACCCATGACCCATGACCCATGACCCATGACCCATGACCCATGACCCATGACCCATGACCCATGACCCATGACCCATGACCCATGACCCATGACCCATGACCCATGACCCATGACCCATGACCCATGACCCATGACCCATGACCCATGACCCATGACCCATGACCCATGACCCATGACCCATGACCCATGACCCATGACCCATGACCCATGACCCATGACCCATGACCCATGACCCATGACCCATGACCCATGACCCATGACCCATGACCCATGACCCATGACCCATGACCCATGACCCATGACCCATGACCCATGACCCATGACCCATGACCCATGACCCATGACCCATGACCCATGACCCATGACCCATGACCCATGACCCATGACCCATGACCCATGACCCATGACCCATGACCCATGACCCATGACCCATGACCCATGACCCATGACCCATGACCCATGACCCATGACCCATGACCCATGACCCATGACCCATGACCCATGACCCATGACCCATGACCCATGACCCATGACCCATGACCCATGACCCATGACCCATGACCCATGACCCATGACCCATGACCCATGACCCATGACCCATGACCCATGACCCATGACCCATGACCCATGACCCATGACCCATGACCCATGACCCATGACCCATGACCCATGACCCATGACCCATGACCCATGACCCATGACCCATGACCCATGACCCATGACCCATGACCCATGACCCATGACCCATGACCCATGACCCATGACCCATGACCCATGACCCATGACCCATGACCCATGACCCATGACCCATGACCCATGACCCATGACCCATGACCCATGACCCATGACCCATGACCCATGACCCATGACCCATGACCCATGACCCATGACCCATGACCCATGACCCATGACCCATGACCCATGACCCATGACCCATGACCCATGACCCATGACCCATGACCCATGACCCATGACCCATGACCCATGACCCATGACCCATGACCCATGACCCATGACCCATGACCCATGACCCATGACCCATGACCCATGACCCATGACCCATGACCCATGACCCATGACCCATGACCCATGACCCATGACCCATGACCCATGACCCATGACCCATGACCCATGACCCATGACCCATGACCCATGACCCATGACCCATGACCCATGACCCATGACCCATGACCCATGACCCATGACCCATGACCCATGACCCATGACCCATGACCCATGACCCATGACCCATGACCCATGACCCATGACCCATGACCCATGACCCATGACCCATGACCCATGACCCATGACCCATGACCCATGACCCATGACCCATGACCCATGACCCATGACCCATGACCCATGACCCATGACCCATGACCCATGACCCATGACCCATGACCCATGACCCATGACCCATGACCCATGACCCATGACCCATGACCCATGACCCATGACCCATGACCCATGACCCATGACCCATGACCCATGACCCATGACCCATGACCCATGACCCATGACCCATGACCCATGACCCATGACCCATGACCCATGACCCATGACCCATGACCCATGACCCATGACCCATGACCCATGACCCATGACCCATGACCCATGACCCATGACCCATGACCCATGACCCATGACCCATGACCCATGACCCATGACCCATGACCCATGACCCATGACCCATGACCCATGACCCATGACCCATGACCCATGACCCATGACCCATGACCCATGACCCATGACCCATGACCCATGACCCATGACCCATGACCCATGACCCATGACCCATGACCCATGACCCATGACCCATGACCCATGACCCATGACCCATGACCCATGACCCATGACCCATGACCCATGACCCATGACCCATGACCCATGACCCATGACCCATGACCCATGACCCATGACCCATGACCCATGACCCATGACCCATGACCCATGACCCATGACCCATGACCCATGACCCATGACCCATGACCCATGACCCATGACCCATGACCCATGACCCATGACCCATGACCCATGACCCATGACCCATGACCCATGACCCATGACCCATGACCCATGACCCATGACCCATGACCCATGACCCATGACCCATGACCCATGACCCATGACCCATGACCCATGACCCATGACCCATGACCCATGACCCATGACCCATGACCCATGACCCATGACCCATGACCCATGACCCATGACCCATGACCCATGACCCATGACCCATGACCCATGACCCATGACCCATGACCCATGACCCATGACCCATGACCCATGACCCATGACCCATGACCCATGACCCATGACCCATGACCCATGACCCATGACCCATGACCCATGACCCATGACCCATGACCCATGACCCATGACCCATGACCCATGACCCATGACCCATGACCCATGACCCATGACCCATGACCCATGACCCATGACCCATGACCCATGACCCATGACCCATGACCCATGACCCATGACCCATGACCCATGACCCATGACCCATGACCCATGACCCATGACCCATGACCCATGACCCATGACCCATGACCCATGACCCATGACCCATGACCCATGACCCATGACCCATGACCCATGACCCATGACCCATGACCCATGACCCATGACCCATGACCCATGACCCATGACCCATGACCCATGACCCATGACCCATGACCCATGACCCATGACCCATGACCCATGACCCATGACCCATGACCCATGACCCATGACCCATGACCCATGACCCATGACCCATGACCCATGACCCATGACCCATGACCCATGACCCATGACCCATGACCCATGACCCATGACCCATGACCCATGACCCATGACCCATGACCCATGACCCATGACCCATGACCCATGACCCATGACCCATGACCCATGACCCATGACCCATGACCCATGACCCATGACCCATGACCCATGACCCATGACCCATGACCCATGACCCATGACCCATGACCCATGACCCATGACCCATGACCCATGACCCATGACCCATGACCCATGACCCATGACCCATGACCCATGACCCATGACCCATGACCCATGACCCATGACCCATGACCCATGACCCATGACCCATGACCCATGACCCATGACCCATGACCCATGACCCATGACCCATGACCCATGACCCATGACCCATGACCCATGACCCATGACCCATGACCCATGACCCATGACCCATGACCCATGACCCATGACCCATGACCCATGACCCATGACCCATGACCCATGACCCATGACCCATGACCCATGACCCATGACCCATGACCCATGACCCATGACCCATGACCCATGACCCATGACCCATGACCCATGACCCATGACCCATGACCCATGACCCATGACCCATGACCCATGACCCATGACCCATGACCCATGACCCATGACCCATGACCCATGACCCATGACCCATGACCCATGACCCATGACCCATGACCCATGACCCATGACCCATGACCCATGACCCATGACCCATGACCCATGACCCATGACCCATGACCCATGACCCATGACCCATGACCCATGACCCATGACCCATGACCCATGACCCATGACCCATGACCCATGACCCATGACCCATGACCCATGACCCATGACCCATGACCCATGACCCATGACCCATGACCCATGACCCATGACCCATGACCCATGACCCATGACCCATGACCCATGACCCATGACCCATGACCCATGACCCATGACCCATGACCCATGACCCATGACCCATGACCCATGACCCATGACCCATGACCCATGACCCATGACCCATGACCCATGACCCATGACCCATGACCCATGACCCATGACCCATGACCCATGACCCATGACCCATGACCCATGACCCATGACCCATGACCCATGACCCATGACCCATGACCCATGACCCATGACCCATGACCCATGACCCATGACCCATGACCCATGACCCATGACCCATGACCCATGACCCATGACCCATGACCCATGACCCATGACCCATGACCCATGACCCATGACCCATGACCCATGACCCATGACCCATGACCCATGACCCATGACCCATGACCCATGACCCATGACCCATGACCCATGACCCATGACCCATGACCCATGACCCATGACCCATGACCCATGACCCATGACCCATGACCCATGACCCATGACCCATGACCCATGACCCATGACCCATGACCCATGACCCATGACCCATGACCCATGACCCATGACCCATGACCCATGACCCATGACCCATGACCCATGACCCATGACCCATGACCCATGACCCATGACCCATGACCCATGACCCATGACCCATGACCCATGACCCATGACCCATGACCCATGACCCATGACCCATGACCCATGACCCATGACCCATGACCCATGACCCATGACCCATGACCCATGACCCATGACCCATGACCCATGACCCATGACCCATGACCCATGACCCATGACCCATGACCCATGACCCATGACCCATGACCCATGACCCATGACCCATGACCCATGACCCATGACCCATGACCCATGACCCATGACCCATGACCCATGACCCATGACCCATGACCCATGACCCATGACCCATGACCCATGACCCATGACCCATGACCCATGACCCATGACCCATGACCCATGACCCATGACCCATGACCCATGACCCATGACCCATGACCCATGACCCATGACCCATGACCCATGACCCATGACCCATGACCCATGACCCATGACCCATGACCCATGACCCATGACCCATGACCCATGACCCATGACCCATGACCCATGACCCATGACCCATGACCCATGACCCATGACCCATGACCCATGACCCATGACCCATGACCCATGACCCATGACCCATGACCCATGACCCATGACCCATGACCCATGACCCATGACCCATGACCCATGACCCATGACCCATGACCCATGACCCATGACCCATGACCCATGACCCATGACCCATGACCCATGACCCATGACCCATGACCCATGACCCATGACCCATGACCCATGACCCATGACCCATGACCCATGACCCATGACCCATGACCCATGACCCATGACCCATGACCCATGACCCATGACCCATGACCCATGACCCATGACCCATGACCCATGACCCATGACCCATGACCCATGACCCATGACCCATGACCCATGACCCATGACCCATGACCCATGACCCATGACCCATGACCCATGACCCATGACCCATGACCCATGACCCATGACCCATGACCCATGACCCATGACCCATGACCCATGACCCATGACCCATGACCCATGACCCATGACCCATGACCCATGACCCATGACCCATGACCCATGACCCATGACCCATGACCCATGACCCATGACCCATGACCCATGACCCATGACCCATGACCCATGACCCATGACCCATGACCCATGACCCATGACCCATGACCCATGACCCATGACCCATGACCCATGACCCATGACCCATGACCCATGACCCATGACCCATGACCCATGACCCATGACCCATGACCCATGACCCATGACCCATGACCCATGACCCATGACCCATGACCCATGACCCATGACCCATGACCCATGACCCATGACCCATGACCCATGACCCATGACCCATGACCCATGACCCATGACCCATGACCCATGACCCATGACCCATGACCCATGACCCATGACCCATGACCCATGACCCATGACCCATGACCCATGACCCATGACCCATGACCCATGACCCATGACCCATGACCCATGACCCATGACCCATGACCCATGACCCATGACCCATGACCCATGACCCATGACCCATGACCCATGACCCATGACCCATGACCCATGACCCATGACCCATGACCCATGACCCATGACCCATGACCCATGACCCATGACCCATGACCCATGACCCATGACCCATGACCCATGACCCATGACCCATGACCCATGACCCATGACCCATGACCCATGACCCATGACCCATGACCCATGACCCATGACCCATGACCCATGACCCATGACCCATGACCCATGACCCATGACCCATGACCCATGACCCATGACCCATGACCCATGACCCATGACCCATGACCCATGACCCATGACCCATGACCCATGACCCATGACCCATGACCCATGACCCATGACCCATGACCCATGACCCATGACCCATGACCCATGACCCATGACCCATGACCCATGACCCATGACCCATGACCCATGACCCATGACCCATGACCCATGACCCATGACCCATGACCCATGACCCATGACCCATGACCCATGACCCATGACCCATGACCCATGACCCATGACCCATGACCCATGACCCATGACCCATGACCCATGACCCATGACCCATGACCCATGACCCATGACCCATGACCCATGACCCATGACCCATGACCCATGACCCATGACCCATGACCCATGACCCATGACCCATGACCCATGACCCATGACCCATGACCCATGACCCATGACCCATGACCCATGACCCATGACCCATGACCCATGACCCATGACCCATGACCCATGACCCATGACCCATGACCCATGACCCATGACCCATGACCCATGACCCATGACCCATGACCCATGACCCATGACCCATGACCCATGACCCATGACCCATGACCCATGACCCATGACCCATGACCCATGACCCATGACCCATGACCCATGACCCATGACCCATGACCCATGACCCATGACCCATGACCCATGACCCATGACCCATGACCCATGACCCATGACCCATGACCCATGACCCATGACCCATGACCCATGACCCATGACCCATGACCCATGACCCATGACCCATGACCCATGACCCATGACCCATGACCCATGACCCATGACCCATGACCCATGACCCATGACCCATGACCCATGACCCATGACCCATGACCCATGACCCATGACCCATGACCCATGACCCATGACCCATGACCCATGACCCATGACCCATGACCCATGACCCATGACCCATGACCCATGACCCATGACCCATGACCCATGACCCATGACCCATGACCCATGACCCATGACCCATGACCCATGACCCATGACCCATGACCCATGACCCATGACCCATGACCCATGACCCATGACCCATGACCCATGACCCATGACCCATGACCCATGACCCATGACCCATGACCCATGACCCATGACCCATGACCCATGACCCATGACCCATGACCCATGACCCATGACCCATGACCCATGACCCATGACCCATGACCCATGACCCATGACCCATGACCCATGACCCATGACCCATGACCCATGACCCATGACCCATGACCCATGACCCATGACCCATGACCCATGACCCATGACCCATGACCCATGACCCATGACCCATGACCCATGACCCATGACCCATGACCCATGACCCATGACCCATGACCCATGACCCATGACCCATGACCCATGACCCATGACCCATGACCCATGACCCATGACCCATGACCCATGACCCATGACCCATGACCCATGACCCATGACCCATGACCCATGACCCATGACCCATGACCCATGACCCATGACCCATGACCCATGACCCATGACCCATGACCCATGACCCATGACCCATGACCCATGACCCATGACCCATGACCCATGACCCATGACCCATGACCCATGACCCATGACCCATGACCCATGACCCATGACCCATGACCCATGACCCATGACCCATGACCCATGACCCATGACCCATGACCCATGACCCATGACCCATGACCCATGACCCATGACCCATGACCCATGACCCATGACCCATGACCCATGACCCATGACCCATGACCCATGACCCATGACCCATGACCCATGACCCATGACCCATGACCCATGACCCATGACCCATGACCCATGACCCATGACCCATGACCCATGACCCATGACCCATGACCCATGACCCATGACCCATGACCCATGACCCATGACCCATGACCCATGACCCATGACCCATGACCCATGACCCATGACCCATGACCCATGACCCATGACCCATGACCCATGACCCATGACCCATGACCCATGACCCATGACCCATGACCCATGACCCATGACCCATGACCCATGACCCATGACCCATGACCCATGACCCATGACCCATGACCCATGACCCATGACCCATGACCCATGACCCATGACCCATGACCCATGACCCATGACCCATGACCCATGACCCATGACCCATGACCCATGACCCATGACCCATGACCCATGACCCATGACCCATGACCCATGACCCATGACCCATGACCCATGACCCATGACCCATGACCCATGACCCATGACCCATGACCCATGACCCATGACCCATGACCCATGACCCATGACCCATGACCCATGACCCATGACCCATGACCCATGACCCATGACCCATGACCCATGACCCATGACCCATGACCCATGACCCATGACCCATGACCCATGACCCATGACCCATGACCCATGACCCATGACCCATGACCCATGACCCATGACCCATGACCCATGACCCATGACCCATGACCCATGACCCATGACCCATGACCCATGACCCATGACCCATGACCCATGACCCATGACCCATGACCCATGACCCATGACCCATGACCCATGACCCATGACCCATGACCCATGACCCATGACCCATGACCCATGACCCATGACCCATGACCCATGACCCATGACCCATGACCCATGACCCATGACCCATGACCCATGACCCATGACCCATGACCCATGACCCATGACCCATGACCCATGACCCATGACCCATGACCCATGACCCATGACCCATGACCCATGACCCATGACCCATGACCCATGACCCATGACCCATGACCCATGACCCATGACCCATGACCCATGACCCATGACCCATGACCCATGACCCATGACCCATGACCCATGACCCATGACCCATGACCCATGACCCATGACCCATGACCCATGACCCATGACCCATGACCCATGACCCATGACCCATGACCCATGACCCATGACCCATGACCCATGACCCATGACCCATGACCCATGACCCATGACCCATGACCCATGACCCATGACCCATGACCCATGACCCATGACCCATGACCCATGACCCATGACCCATGACCCATGACCCATGACCCATGACCCATGACCCATGACCCATGACCCATGACCCATGACCCATGACCCATGACCCATGACCCATGACCCATGACCCATGACCCATGACCCATGACCCATGACCCATGACCCATGACCCATGACCCATGACCCATGACCCATGACCCATGACCCATGACCCATGACCCATGACCCATGACCCATGACCCATGACCCATGACCCATGACCCATGACCCATGACCCATGACCCATGACCCATGACCCATGACCCATGACCCATGACCCATGACCCATGACCCATGACCCATGACCCATGACCCATGACCCATGACCCATGACCCATGACCCATGACCCATGACCCATGACCCATGACCCATGACCCATGACCCATGACCCATGACCCATGACCCATGACCCATGACCCATGACCCATGACCCATGACCCATGACCCATGACCCATGACCCATGACCCATGACCCATGACCCATGACCCATGACCCATGACCCATGACCCATGACCCATGACCCATGACCCATGACCCATGACCCATGACCCATGACCCATGACCCATGACCCATGACCCATGACCCATGACCCATGACCCATGACCCATGACCCATGACCCATGACCCATGACCCATGACCCATGACCCATGACCCATGACCCATGACCCATGACCCATGACCCATGACCCATGACCCATGACCCATGACCCATGACCCATGACCCATGACCCATGACCCATGACCCATGACCCATGACCCATGACCCATGACCCATGACCCATGACCCATGACCCATGACCCATGACCCATGACCCATGACCCATGACCCATGACCCATGACCCATGACCCATGACCCATGACCCATGACCCATGACCCATGACCCATGACCCATGACCCATGACCCATGACCCATGACCCATGACCCATGACCCATGACCCATGACCCATGACCCATGACCCATGACCCATGACCCATGACCCATGACCCATGACCCATGACCCATGACCCATGACCCATGACCCATGACCCATGACCCATGACCCATGACCCATGACCCATGACCCATGACCCATGACCCATGACCCATGACCCATGACCCATGACCCATGACCCATGACCCATGACCCATGACCCATGACCCATGACCCATGACCCATGACCCATGACCCATGACCCATGACCCATGACCCATGACCCATGACCCATGACCCATGACCCATGACCCATGACCCATGACCCATGACCCATGACCCATGACCCATGACCCATGACCCATGACCCATGACCCATGACCCATGACCCATGACCCATGACCCATGACCCATGACCCATGACCCATGACCCATGACCCATGACCCATGACCCATGACCCATGACCCATGACCCATGACCCATGACCCATGACCCATGACCCATGACCCATGACCCATGACCCATGACCCATGACCCATGACCCATGACCCATGACCCATGACCCATGACCCATGACCCATGACCCATGACCCATGACCCATGACCCATGACCCATGACCCATGACCCATGACCCATGACCCATGACCCATGACCCATGACCCATGACCCATGACCCATGACCCATGACCCATGACCCATGACCCATGACCCATGACCCATGACCCATGACCCATGACCCATGACCCATGACCCATGACCCATGACCCATGACCCATGACCCATGACCCATGACCCATGACCCATGACCCATGACCCATGACCCATGACCCATGACCCATGACCCATGACCCATGACCCATGACCCATGACCCATGACCCATGACCCATGACCCATGACCCATGACCCATGACCCATGACCCATGACCCATGACCCATGACCCATGACCCATGACCCATGACCCATGACCCATGACCCATGACCCATGACCCATGACCCATGACCCATGACCCATGACCCATGACCCATGACCCATGACCCATGACCCATGACCCATGACCCATGACCCATGACCCATGACCCATGACCCATGACCCATGACCCATGACCCATGACCCATGACCCATGACCCATGACCCATGACCCATGACCCATGACCCATGACCCATGACCCATGACCCATGACCCATGACCCATGACCCATGACCCATGACCCATGACCCATGACCCATGACCCATGACCCATGACCCATGACCCATGACCCATGACCCATGACCCATGACCCATGACCCATGACCCATGACCCATGACCCATGACCCATGACCCATGACCCATGACCCATGACCCATGACCCATGACCCATGACCCATGACCCATGACCCATGACCCATGACCCATGACCCATGACCCATGACCCATGACCCATGACCCATGACCCATGACCCATGACCCATGACCCATGACCCATGACCCATGACCCATGACCCATGACCCATGACCCATGACCCATGACCCATGACCCATGACCCATGACCCATGACCCATGACCCATGACCCATGACCCATGACCCATGACCCATGACCCATGACCCATGACCCATGACCCATGACCCATGACCCATGACCCATGACCCATGACCCATGACCCATGACCCATGACCCATGACCCATGACCCATGACCCATGACCCATGACCCATGACCCATGACCCATGACCCATGACCCATGACCCATGACCCATGACCCATGACCCATGACCCATGACCCATGACCCATGACCCATGACCCATGACCCATGACCCATGACCCATGACCCATGACCCATGACCCATGACCCATGACCCATGACCCATGACCCATGACCCATGACCCATGACCCATGACCCATGACCCATGACCCATGACCCATGACCCATGACCCATGACCCATGACCCATGACCCATGACCCATGACCCATGACCCATGACCCATGACCCATGACCCATGACCCATGACCCATGACCCATGACCCATGACCCATGACCCATGACCCATGACCCATGACCCATGACCCATGACCCATGACCCATGACCCATGACCCATGACCCATGACCCATGACCCATGACCCATGACCCATGACCCATGACCCATGACCCATGACCCATGACCCATGACCCATGACCCATGACCCATGACCCATGACCCATGACCCATGACCCATGACCCATGACCCATGACCCATGACCCATGACCCATGACCCATGACCCATGACCCATGACCCATGACCCATGACCCATGACCCATGACCCATGACCCATGACCCATGACCCATGACCCATGACCCATGACCCATGACCCATGACCCATGACCCATGACCCATGACCCATGACCCATGACCCATGACCCATGACCCATGACCCATGACCCATGACCCATGACCCATGACCCATGACCCATGACCCATGACCCATGACCCATGACCCATGACCCATGACCCATGACCCATGACCCATGACCCATGACCCATGACCCATGACCCATGACCCATGACCCATGACCCATGACCCATGACCCATGACCCATGACCCATGACCCATGACCCATGACCCATGACCCATGACCCATGACCCATGACCCATGACCCATGACCCATGACCCATGACCCATGACCCATGACCCATGACCCATGACCCATGACCCATGACCCATGACCCATGACCCATGACCCATGACCCATGACCCATGACCCATGACCCATGACCCATGACCCATGACCCATGACCCATGACCCATGACCCATGACCCATGACCCATGACCCATGACCCATGACCCATGACCCATGACCCATGACCCATGACCCATGACCCATGACCCATGACCCATGACCCATGACCCATGACCCATGACCCATGACCCATGACCCATGACCCATGACCCATGACCCATGACCCATGACCCATGACCCATGACCCATGACCCATGACCCATGACCCATGACCCATGACCCATGACCCATGACCCATGACCCATGACCCATGACCCATGACCCATGACCCATGACCCATGACCCATGACCCATGACCCATGACCCATGACCCATGACCCATGACCCATGACCCATGACCCATGACCCATGACCCATGACCCATGACCCATGACCCATGACCCATGACCCATGACCCATGACCCATGACCCATGACCCATGACCCATGACCCATGACCCATGACCCATGACCCATGACCCATGACCCATGACCCATGACCCATGACCCATGACCCATGACCCATGACCCATGACCCATGACCCATGACCCATGACCCATGACCCATGACCCATGACCCATGACCCATGACCCATGACCCATGACCCATGACCCATGACCCATGACCCATGACCCATGACCCATGACCCATGACCCATGACCCATGACCCATGACCCATGACCCATGACCCATGACCCATGACCCATGACCCATGACCCATGACCCATGACCCATGACCCATGACCCATGACCCATGACCCATGACCCATGACCCATGACCCATGACCCATGACCCATGACCCATGACCCATGACCCATGACCCATGACCCATGACCCATGACCCATGACCCATGACCCATGACCCATGACCCATGACCCATGACCCATGACCCATGACCCATGACCCATGACCCATGACCCATGACCCATGACCCATGACCCATGACCCATGACCCATGACCCATGACCCATGACCCATGACCCATGACCCATGACCCATGACCCATGACCCATGACCCATGACCCATGACCCATGACCCATGACCCATGACCCATGACCCATGACCCATGACCCATGACCCATGACCCATGACCCATGACCCATGACCCATGACCCATGACCCATGACCCATGACCCATGACCCATGACCCATGACCCATGACCCATGACCCATGACCCATGACCCATGACCCATGACCCATGACCCATGACCCATGACCCATGACCCATGACCCATGACCCATGACCCATGACCCATGACCCATGACCCATGACCCATGACCCATGACCCATGACCCATGACCCATGACCCATGACCCATGACCCATGACCCATGACCCATGACCCATGACCCATGACCCATGACCCATGACCCATGACCCATGACCCATGACCCATGACCCATGACCCATGACCCATGACCCATGACCCATGACCCATGACCCATGACCCATGACCCATGACCCATGACCCATGACCCATGACCCATGACCCATGACCCATGACCCATGACCCATGACCCATGACCCATGACCCATGACCCATGACCCATGACCCATGACCCATGACCCATGACCCATGACCCATGACCCATGACCCATGACCCATGACCCATGACCCATGACCCATGACCCATGACCCATGACCCATGACCCATGACCCATGACCCATGACCCATGACCCATGACCCATGACCCATGACCCATGACCCATGACCCATGACCCATGACCCATGACCCATGACCCATGACCCATGACCCATGACCCATGACCCATGACCCATGACCCATGACCCATGACCCATGACCCATGACCCATGACCCATGACCCATGACCCATGACCCATGACCCATGACCCATGACCCATGACCCATGACCCATGACCCATGACCCATGACCCATGACCCATGACCCATGACCCATGACCCATGACCCATGACCCATGACCCATGACCCATGACCCATGACCCATGACCCATGACCCATGACCCATGACCCATGACCCATGACCCATGACCCATGACCCATGACCCATGACCCATGACCCATGACCCATGACCCATGACCCATGACCCATGACCCATGACCCATGACCCATGACCCATGACCCATGACCCATGACCCATGACCCATGACCCATGACCCATGACCCATGACCCATGACCCATGACCCATGACCCATGACCCATGACCCATGACCCATGACCCATGACCCATGACCCATGACCCATGACCCATGACCCATGACCCATGACCCATGACCCATGACCCATGACCCATGACCCATGACCCATGACCCATGACCCATGACCCATGACCCATGACCCATGACCCATGACCCATGACCCATGACCCATGACCCATGACCCATGACCCATGACCCATGACCCATGACCCATGACCCATGACCCATGACCCATGACCCATGACCCATGACCCATGACCCATGACCCATGACCCATGACCCATGACCCATGACCCATGACCCATGACCCATGACCCATGACCCATGACCCATGACCCATGACCCATGACCCATGACCCATGACCCATGACCCATGACCCATGACCCATGACCCATGACCCATGACCCATGACCCATGACCCATGACCCATGACCCATGACCCATGACCCATGACCCATGACCCATGACCCATGACCCATGACCCATGACCCATGACCCATGACCCATGACCCATGACCCATGACCCATGACCCATGACCCATGACCCATGACCCATGACCCATGACCCATGACCCATGACCCATGACCCATGACCCATGACCCATGACCCATGACCCATGACCCATGACCCATGACCCATGACCCATGACCCATGACCCATGACCCATGACCCATGACCCATGACCCATGACCCATGACCCATGACCCATGACCCATGACCCATGACCCATGACCCATGACCCATGACCCATGACCCATGACCCATGACCCATGACCCATGACCCATGACCCATGACCCATGACCCATGACCCATGACCCATGACCCATGACCCATGACCCATGACCCATGACCCATGACCCATGACCCATGACCCATGACCCATGACCCATGACCCATGACCCATGACCCATGACCCATGACCCATGACCCATGACCCATGACCCATGACCCATGACCCATGACCCATGACCCATGACCCATGACCCATGACCCATGACCCATGACCCATGACCCATGACCCATGACCCATGACCCATGACCCATGACCCATGACCCATGACCCATGACCCATGACCCATGACCCATGACCCATGACCCATGACCCATGACCCATGACCCATGACCCATGACCCATGACCCATGACCCATGACCCATGACCCATGACCCATGACCCATGACCCATGACCCATGACCCATGACCCATGACCCATGACCCATGACCCATGACCCATGACCCATGACCCATGACCCATGACCCATGACCCATGACCCATGACCCATGACCCATGACCCATGACCCATGACCCATGACCCATGACCCATGACCCATGACCCATGACCCATGACCCATGACCCATGACCCATGACCCATGACCCATGACCCATGACCCATGACCCATGACCCATGACCCATGACCCATGACCCATGACCCATGACCCATGACCCATGACCCATGACCCATGACCCATGACCCATGACCCATGACCCATGACCCATGACCCATGACCCATGACCCATGACCCATGACCCATGACCCATGACCCATGACCCATGACCCATGACCCATGACCCATGACCCATGACCCATGACCCATGACCCATGACCCATGACCCATGACCCATGACCCATGACCCATGACCCATGACCCATGACCCATGACCCATGACCCATGACCCATGACCCATGACCCATGACCCATGACCCATGACCCATGACCCATGACCCATGACCCATGACCCATGACCCATGACCCATGACCCATGACCCATGACCCATGACCCATGACCCATGACCCATGACCCATGACCCATGACCCATGACCCATGACCCATGACCCATGACCCATGACCCATGACCCATGACCCATGACCCATGACCCATGACCCATGACCCATGACCCATGACCCATGACCCATGACCCATGACCCATGACCCATGACCCATGACCCATGACCCATGACCCATGACCCATGACCCATGACCCATGACCCATGACCCATGACCCATGACCCATGACCCATGACCCATGACCCATGACCCATGACCCATGACCCATGACCCATGACCCATGACCCATGACCCATGACCCATGACCCATGACCCATGACCCATGACCCATGACCCATGACCCATGACCCATGACCCATGACCCATGACCCATGACCCATGACCCATGACCCATGACCCATGACCCATGACCCATGACCCATGACCCATGACCCATGACCCATGACCCATGACCCATGACCCATGACCCATGACCCATGACCCATGACCCATGACCCATGACCCATGACCCATGACCCATGACCCATGACCCATGACCCATGACCCATGACCCATGACCCATGACCCATGACCCATGACCCATGACCCATGACCCATGACCCATGACCCATGACCCATGACCCATGACCCATGACCCATGACCCATGACCCATGACCCATGACCCATGACCCATGACCCATGACCCATGACCCATGACCCATGACCCATGACCCATGACCCATGACCCATGACCCATGACCCATGACCCATGACCCATGACCCATGACCCATGACCCATGACCCATGACCCATGACCCATGACCCATGACCCATGACCCATGACCCATGACCCATGACCCATGACCCATGACCCATGACCCATGACCCATGACCCATGACCCATGACCCATGACCCATGACCCATGACCCATGACCCATGACCCATGACCCATGACCCATGACCCATGACCCATGACCCATGACCCATGACCCATGACCCATGACCCATGACCCATGACCCATGACCCATGACCCATGACCCATGACCCATGACCCATGACCCATGACCCATGACCCATGACCCATGACCCATGACCCATGACCCATGACCCATGACCCATGACCCATGACCCATGACCCATGACCCATGACCCATGACCCATGACCCATGACCCATGACCCATGACCCATGACCCATGACCCATGACCCATGACCCATGACCCATGACCCATGACCCATGACCCATGACCCATGACCCATGACCCATGACCCATGACCCATGACCCATGACCCATGACCCATGACCCATGACCCATGACCCATGACCCATGACCCATGACCCATGACCCATGACCCATGACCCATGACCCATGACCCATGACCCATGACCCATGACCCATGACCCATGACCCATGACCCATGACCCATGACCCATGACCCATGACCCATGACCCATGACCCATGACCCATGACCCATGACCCATGACCCATGACCCATGACCCATGACCCATGACCCATGACCCATGACCCATGACCCATGACCCATGACCCATGACCCATGACCCATGACCCATGACCCATGACCCATGACCCATGACCCATGACCCATGACCCATGACCCATGACCCATGACCCATGACCCATGACCCATGACCCATGACCCATGACCCATGACCCATGACCCATGACCCATGACCCATGACCCATGACCCATGACCCATGACCCATGACCCATGACCCATGACCCATGACCCATGACCCATGACCCATGACCCATGACCCATGACCCATGACCCATGACCCATGACCCATGACCCATGACCCATGACCCATGACCCATGACCCATGACCCATGACCCATGACCCATGACCCATGACCCATGACCCATGACCCATGACCCATGACCCATGACCCATGACCCATGACCCATGACCCATGACCCATGACCCATGACCCATGACCCATGACCCATGACCCATGACCCATGACCCATGACCCATGACCCATGACCCATGACCCATGACCCATGACCCATGACCCATGACCCATGACCCATGACCCATGACCCATGACCCATGACCCATGACCCATGACCCATGACCCATGACCCATGACCCATGACCCATGACCCATGACCCATGACCCATGACCCATGACCCATGACCCATGACCCATGACCCATGACCCATGACCCATGACCCATGACCCATGACCCATGACCCATGACCCATGACCCATGACCCATGACCCATGACCCATGACCCATGACCCATGACCCATGACCCATGACCCATGACCCATGACCCATGACCCATGACCCATGACCCATGACCCATGACCCATGACCCATGACCCATGACCCATGACCCATGACCCATGACCCATGACCCATGACCCATGACCCATGACCCATGACCCATGACCCATGACCCATGACCCATGACCCATGACCCATGACCCATGACCCATGACCCATGACCCATGACCCATGACCCATGACCCATGACCCATGACCCATGACCCATGACCCATGACCCATGACCCATGACCCATGACCCATGACCCATGACCCATGACCCATGACCCATGACCCATGACCCATGACCCATGACCCATGACCCATGACCCATGACCCATGACCCATGACCCATGACCCATGACCCATGACCCATGACCCATGACCCATGACCCATGACCCATGACCCATGACCCATGACCCATGACCCATGACCCATGACCCATGACCCATGACCCATGACCCATGACCCATGACCCATGACCCATGACCCATGACCCATGACCCATGACCCATGACCCATGACCCATGACCCATGACCCATGACCCATGACCCATGACCCATGACCCATGACCCATGACCCATGACCCATGACCCATGACCCATGACCCATGACCCATGACCCATGACCCATGACCCATGACCCATGACCCATGACCCATGACCCATGACCCATGACCCATGACCCATGACCCATGACCCATGACCCATGACCCATGACCCATGACCCATGACCCATGACCCATGACCCATGACCCATGACCCATGACCCATGACCCATGACCCATGACCCATGACCCATGACCCATGACCCATGACCCATGACCCATGACCCATGACCCATGACCCATGACCCATGACCCATGACCCATGACCCATGACCCATGACCCATGACCCATGACCCATGACCCATGACCCATGACCCATGACCCATGACCCATGACCCATGACCCATGACCCATGACCCATGACCCATGACCCATGACCCATGACCCATGACCCATGACCCATGACCCATGACCCATGACCCATGACCCATGACCCATGACCCATGACCCATGACCCATGACCCATGACCCATGACCCATGACCCATGACCCATGACCCATGACCCATGACCCATGACCCATGACCCATGACCCATGACCCATGACCCATGACCCATGACCCATGACCCATGACCCATGACCCATGACCCATGACCCATGACCCATGACCCATGACCCATGACCCATGACCCATGACCCATGACCCATGACCCATGACCCATGACCCATGACCCATGACCCATGACCCATGACCCATGACCCATGACCCATGACCCATGACCCATGACCCATGACCCATGACCCATGACCCATGACCCATGACCCATGACCCATGACCCATGACCCATGACCCATGACCCATGACCCATGACCCATGACCCATGACCCATGACCCATGACCCATGACCCATGACCCATGACCCATGACCCATGACCCATGACCCATGACCCATGACCCATGACCCATGACCCATGACCCATGACCCATGACCCATGACCCATGACCCATGACCCATGACCCATGACCCATGACCCATGACCCATGACCCATGACCCATGACCCATGACCCATGACCCATGACCCATGACCCATGACCCATGACCCATGACCCATGACCCATGACCCATGACCCATGACCCATGACCCATGACCCATGACCCATGACCCATGACCCATGACCCATGACCCATGACCCATGACCCATGACCCATGACCCATGACCCATGACCCATGACCCATGACCCATGACCCATGACCCATGACCCATGACCCATGACCCATGACCCATGACCCATGACCCATGACCCATGACCCATGACCCATGACCCATGACCCATGACCCATGACCCATGACCCATGACCCATGACCCATGACCCATGACCCATGACCCATGACCCATGACCCATGACCCATGACCCATGACCCATGACCCATGACCCATGACCCATGACCCATGACCCATGACCCATGACCCATGACCCATGACCCATGACCCATGACCCATGACCCATGACCCATGACCCATGACCCATGACCCATGACCCATGACCCATGACCCATGACCCATGACCCATGACCCATGACCCATGACCCATGACCCATGACCCATGACCCATGACCCATGACCCATGACCCATGACCCATGACCCATGACCCATGACCCATGACCCATGACCCATGACCCATGACCCATGACCCATGACCCATGACCCATGACCCATGACCCATGACCCATGACCCATGACCCATGACCCATGACCCATGACCCATGACCCATGACCCATGACCCATGACCCATGACCCATGACCCATGACCCATGACCCATGACCCATGACCCATGACCCATGACCCATGACCCATGACCCATGACCCATGACCCATGACCCATGACCCATGACCCATGACCCATGACCCATGACCCATGACCCATGACCCATGACCCATGACCCATGACCCATGACCCATGACCCATGACCCATGACCCATGACCCATGACCCATGACCCATGACCCATGACCCATGACCCATGACCCATGACCCATGACCCATGACCCATGACCCATGACCCATGACCCATGACCCATGACCCATGACCCATGACCCATGACCCATGACCCATGACCCATGACCCATGACCCATGACCCATGACCCATGACCCATGACCCATGACCCATGACCCATGACCCATGACCCATGACCCATGACCCATGACCCATGACCCATGACCCATGACCCATGACCCATGACCCATGACCCATGACCCATGACCCATGACCCATGACCCATGACCCATGACCCATGACCCATGACCCATGACCCATGACCCATGACCCATGACCCATGACCCATGACCCATGACCCATGACCCATGACCCATGACCCATGACCCATGACCCATGACCCATGACCCATGACCCATGACCCATGACCCATGACCCATGACCCATGACCCATGACCCATGACCCATGACCCATGACCCATGACCCATGACCCATGACCCATGACCCATGACCCATGACCCATGACCCATGACCCATGACCCATGACCCATGACCCATGACCCATGACCCATGACCCATGACCCATGACCCATGACCCATGACCCATGACCCATGACCCATGACCCATGACCCATGACCCATGACCCATGACCCATGACCCATGACCCATGACCCATGACCCATGACCCATGACCCATGACCCATGACCCATGACCCATGACCCATGACCCATGACCCATGACCCATGACCCATGACCCATGACCCATGACCCATGACCCATGACCCATGACCCATGACCCATGACCCATGACCCATGACCCATGACCCATGACCCATGACCCATGACCCATGACCCATGACCCATGACCCATGACCCATGACCCATGACCCATGACCCATGACCCATGACCCATGACCCATGACCCATGACCCATGACCCATGACCCATGACCCATGACCCATGACCCATGACCCATGACCCATGACCCATGACCCATGACCCATGACCCATGACCCATGACCCATGACCCATGACCCATGACCCATGACCCATGACCCATGACCCATGACCCATGACCCATGACCCATGACCCATGACCCATGACCCATGACCCATGACCCATGACCCATGACCCATGACCCATGACCCATGACCCATGACCCATGACCCATGACCCATGACCCATGACCCATGACCCATGACCCATGACCCATGACCCATGACCCATGACCCATGACCCATGACCCATGACCCATGACCCATGACCCATGACCCATGACCCATGACCCATGACCCATGACCCATGACCCATGACCCATGACCCATGACCCATGACCCATGACCCATGACCCATGACCCATGACCCATGACCCATGACCCATGACCCATGACCCATGACCCATGACCCATGACCCATGACCCATGACCCATGACCCATGACCCATGACCCATGACCCATGACCCATGACCCATGACCCATGACCCATGACCCATGACCCATGACCCATGACCCATGACCCATGACCCATGACCCATGACCCATGACCCATGACCCATGACCCATGACCCATGACCCATGACCCATGACCCATGACCCATGACCCATGACCCATGACCCATGACCCATGACCCATGACCCATGACCCATGACCCATGACCCATGACCCATGACCCATGACCCATGACCCATGACCCATGACCCATGACCCATGACCCATGACCCATGACCCATGACCCATGACCCATGACCCATGACCCATGACCCATGACCCATGACCCATGACCCATGACCCATGACCCATGACCCATGACCCATGACCCATGACCCATGACCCATGACCCATGACCCATGACCCATGACCCATGACCCATGACCCATGACCCATGACCCATGACCCATGACCCATGACCCATGACCCATGACCCATGACCCATGACCCATGACCCATGACCCATGACCCATGACCCATGACCCATGACCCATGACCCATGACCCATGACCCATGACCCATGACCCATGACCCATGACCCATGACCCATGACCCATGACCCATGACCCATGACCCATGACCCATGACCCATGACCCATGACCCATGACCCATGACCCATGACCCATGACCCATGACCCATGACCCATGACCCATGACCCATGACCCATGACCCATGACCCATGACCCATGACCCATGACCCATGACCCATGACCCATGACCCATGACCCATGACCCATGACCCATGACCCATGACCCATGACCCATGACCCATGACCCATGACCCATGACCCATGACCCATGACCCATGACCCATGACCCATGACCCATGACCCATGACCCATGACCCATGACCCATGACCCATGACCCATGACCCATGACCCATGACCCATGACCCATGACCCATGACCCATGACCCATGACCCATGACCCATGACCCATGACCCATGACCCATGACCCATGACCCATGACCCATGACCCATGACCCATGACCCATGACCCATGACCCATGACCCATGACCCATGACCCATGACCCATGACCCATGACCCATGACCCATGACCCATGACCCATGACCCATGACCCATGACCCATGACCCATGACCCATGACCCATGACCCATGACCCATGACCCATGACCCATGACCCATGACCCATGACCCATGACCCATGACCCATGACCCATGACCCATGACCCATGACCCATGACCCATGACCCATGACCCATGACCCATGACCCATGACCCATGACCCATGACCCATGACCCATGACCCATGACCCATGACCCATGACCCATGACCCATGACCCATGACCCATGACCCATGACCCATGACCCATGACCCATGACCCATGACCCATGACCCATGACCCATGACCCATGACCCATGACCCATGACCCATGACCCATGACCCATGACCCATGACCCATGACCCATGACCCATGACCCATGACCCATGACCCATGACCCATGACCCATGACCCATGACCCATGACCCATGACCCATGACCCATGACCCATGACCCATGACCCATGACCCATGACCCATGACCCATGACCCATGACCCATGACCCATGACCCATGACCCATGACCCATGACCCATGACCCATGACCCATGACCCATGACCCATGACCCATGACCCATGACCCATGACCCATGACCCATGACCCATGACCCATGACCCATGACCCATGACCCATGACCCATGACCCATGACCCATGACCCATGACCCATGACCCATGACCCATGACCCATGACCCATGACCCATGACCCATGACCCATGACCCATGACCCATGACCCATGACCCATGACCCATGACCCATGACCCATGACCCATGACCCATGACCCATGACCCATGACCCATGACCCATGACCCATGACCCATGACCCATGACCCATGACCCATGACCCATGACCCATGACCCATGACCCATGACCCATGACCCATGACCCATGACCCATGACCCATGACCCATGACCCATGACCCATGACCCATGACCCATGACCCATGACCCATGACCCATGACCCATGACCCATGACCCATGACCCATGACCCATGACCCATGACCCATGACCCATGACCCATGACCCATGACCCATGACCCATGACCCATGACCCATGACCCATGACCCATGACCCATGACCCATGACCCATGACCCATGACCCATGACCCATGACCCATGACCCATGACCCATGACCCATGACCCATGACCCATGACCCATGACCCATGACCCATGACCCATGACCCATGACCCATGACCCATGACCCATGACCCATGACCCATGACCCATGACCCATGACCCATGACCCATGACCCATGACCCATGACCCATGACCCATGACCCATGACCCATGACCCATGACCCATGACCCATGACCCATGACCCATGACCCATGACCCATGACCCATGACCCATGACCCATGACCCATGACCCATGACCCATGACCCATGACCCATGACCCATGACCCATGACCCATGACCCATGACCCATGACCCATGACCCATGACCCATGACCCATGACCCATGACCCATGACCCATGACCCATGACCCATGACCCATGACCCATGACCCATGACCCATGACCCATGACCCATGACCCATGACCCATGACCCATGACCCATGACCCATGACCATGACCCATGACCCATGACCCATGACCCATGACCCATGACCCATGACCCATGACCCATGACCCATGACCCATGACCCATGACCCATGACCCATGACCCATGACCCATGACCCATGACCCATGACCCATGACCCATGACCCATGACCCATGACCCATGACCCATGACCCATGACCCATGACCCATGACCCATGACCCATGACCCATGACCCATGACCCATGACCCATGACCCATGACCCATGACCCATGACCCATGACCCATGACCCATGACCCATGACCCATGACCCATGACCCATGACCCATGACCCATGACCCATGACCCATGACCCATGACCCATGACCCATGACCCATGACCCATGACCCATGACCCATGACCCATGACCCATGACCCATGACCCATGACCCATGACCCATGACCCATGACCCATGACCCATGACCCATGACCCATGACCCATGACCCATGACCCATGACCCATGACCCATGACCCATGACCCATGACCCATGACCCATGACCCATGACCCATGACCCATGACCCATGACCCATGACCCATGACCCATGACCCATGACCCATGACCCATGACCCATGACCCATGACCCATGACCCATGACCCATGACCCATGACCCATGACCCATGACCCATGACCCATGACCCATGACCCATGACCCATGACCCATGACCCATGACCCATGACCCATGACCCATGACCCATGACCCATGACCCATGACCCATGACCCATGACCCATGACCCATGACCCATGACCCATGACCCATGACCCATGACCCATGACCCATGACCCATGACCCATGACCCATGACCCATGACCCATGACCCATGACCCATGACCCATGACCCATGACCCATGACCCATGACCCATGACCCATGACCCATGACCCATGACCCATGACCCATGACCCATGACCCATGACCCATGACCCATGACCCATGACCCATGACCCATGACCCATGACCCATGACCCATGACCCATGACCCATGACCCATGACCCATGACCCATGACCCATGACCCATGACCCATGACCCATGACCCATGACCCATGACCCATGACCCATGACCCATGACCCATGACCCATGACCCATGACCCATGACCCATGACCATGACCCATGACCCATGACCCATGACCCATGACCCATGACCCATGACCCATGACCCATGACCCATGACCCATGACCCATGACCCATGACCCATGACCCATGACCCATGACCCATGACCCATGACCCATGACCCATGACCCATGACCCATGACCCATGACCCATGACCCATGACCCATGACCCATGACCCATGACCCATGACCCATGACCCATGACCCATGACCCATGACCCATGACCCATGACCCATGACCCATGACCCATGACCCATGACCCATGACCCATGACCCATGACCCATGACCCATGACCCATGACCCATGACCCATGACCCATGACCCATGACCCATGACCCATGACCCATGACCCATGACCCATGACCCATGACCCATGACCCATGACCCATGACCCATGACCCATGACCCATGACCCATGACCCATGACCCATGACCCATGACCCATGACCCATGACCCATGACCCATGACCCATGACCCATGACCCATGACCCATGACCCATGACCCATGACCCATGACCCATGACCCATGACCCATGACCCATGACCCATGACCCATGACCCATGACCCATGACCCATGACCCATGACCCATGACCCATGACCCATGACCCATGACCCATGACCCATGACCCATGACCCATGACCCATGACCCATGACCCATGACCCATGACCCATGACCCATGACCCATGACCCATGACCCATGACCCATGACCCATGACCCATGACCCATGACCCATGACCCATGACCCATGACCCATGACCCATGACCCATGACCCATGACCCATGACCCATGACCCATGACCCATGACCCATGACCCATGACCCATGACCCATGACCCATGACCCATGACCCATGACCCATGACCCATGACCCATGACCCATGACCCATGACCCATGACCCATGACCCATGACCCATGACCCATGACCCATGACCCATGACCCATGACCCATGACCCATGACCCATGACCCATGACCCATGACCCATGACCCATGACCCATGACCCATGACCCATGACCCATGACCCATGACCCATGACCCATGACCCATGACCCATGACCCATGACCCATGACCCATGACCCATGACCCATGACCCATGACCCATGACCCATGACCCATGACCCATGACCCATGACCCATGACCCATGACCCATGACCCATGACCCATGACCCATGACCCATGACCCATGACCCATGACCCATGACCCATGACCCATGACCCATGACCCATGACCCATGACCCATGACCCATGACCCATGACCCATGACCCATGACCCATGACCCATGACCCATGACCCATGACCCATGACCCATGACCCATGACCCATGACCCATGACCCATGACCCATGACCCATGACCCATGACCCATGACCCATGACCCATGACCCATGACCCATGACCCATGACCCATGACCCATGACCCATGACCCATGACCCATGACCCATGACCCATGACCCATGACCCATGACCCATGACCCATGACCCATGACCCATGACCCATGACCCATGACCCATGACCCATGACCCATGACCCATGACCCATGACCCATGACCCATGACCCATGACCCATGACCCATGACCCATGACCCATGACCCATGACCCATGACCCATGACCCATGACCCATGACCCATGACCCATGACCCATGACCCATGACCCATGACCCATGACCCATGACCCATGACCCATGACCCATGACCCATGACCCATGACCCATGACCCATGACCCATGACCCATGACCCATGACCCATGACCCATGACCCATGACCCATGACCCATGACCCATGACCCATGACCCATGACCCATGACCCATGACCCATGACCCATGACCCATGACCCATGACCCATGACCCATGACCCATGACCCATGACCCATGACCCATGACCCATGACCCATGACCCATGACCCATGACCCATGACCCATGACCCATGACCCATGACCCATGACCCATGACCCATGACCCATGACCCATGACCCATGACCCATGACCCATGACCCATGACCCATGACCCATGACCCATGACCCATGAAACCAATGGGACCTTCCTCCCCCTATTGACCCCATGACCCAGGACCACATGTCCCTTGACCCATGACCCATGACCCATAAGACCCATGAATCATGACCCATGACCCATGGACCCGATATGCCCCATGGCCATTCCATGATCCATGACCCAGATCCAATGACCCATGACCAGGGCCCCAGGGACCCATGACTCAGACCCAGATGACCAATTGACCATGACCCAGACCATGACCTCAGACCCATGACCCAGACCCATGACACATGAACAGATCCCATGACGCATTACCCATGACCCATTGACCATGACCCATGACCCATGACCCATGACCCATGACCCCTGACCACATGATCCCATGGACCCAGATCCCATGACCATGACCCATGACCCATGACCCATGTACCCATGACCAATGACCCATGCCCTGACCATGACCCCTGACCCATGAACCATGACCCATGTATCCATACCCATGACCCCACGACCATGAACCCATGACCCATGACCCATAGGACCCATTGACCAGACCCATGACCCATGACCACATGACCCATGACCCATACCCATGACCCATGAACCCATGACCAATGACCCATGACCCATGACCCATGACCCATGACCCATGACCCATGACCATGACCCATGACCCATGACCATGACCCATGACCCATGACCCATGACCCATGACCCATGACCCATGACCAACCATGACCCATGACCCATGACCCATGACCCATGACCCATGACCCATGACCCATGACCCATGACCCATGACCCATGACCCATGACCCATGACCCAGGACCCATACCCATCCCATGACCCATGACCATTGACCCATGACCCATGACCCAATGAAACATGTACCCATGACCCATACCCCATGACCAATGACCCAATGACCCATTCACCCATGACCCATGACCCAGACCATGACCCATGACCATGACCCCATTGAACCATGACCCATGACCCATGGACCCATGACCCATGACCAGACCGAGTGACCCATGACCCAATGACCCATGACCCAATTGACCCAGACCCATGACCCATGACCAATAACCCATGACCC